>NC_056732.1:240326171-240336171 GCF_019279795.1 Protopterus annectens | reverse complement strand
CCTTGACGTTCGTCATATTTACTAACTGGATAATAATATTGCACAGTAAAATTGGGCACCCTTTGGTGTCTTATTAGTAGCTGATATTAGTGGTTTGTGGCAAAGATTTCTACCTTATACCCTGGGCAGAGAAGACAGCATAGCTGGAGAACCTGTGCCAGCCTTCCCCAGTAGTGTCTGTGAGTTTGTATATAACTCATATCTCAAAGTGTGTGTATGTCAGCTGCTTGGGGAAGGACATGTAGCACTAGTTGAACAGAGAGGGTGCTGGAGGTTTTATCTTGACCACTAGGCTGAGACCTGTACCCTATAGCTGGGCCAGTGGAAAGTCTTATTGGGGATCTGGAGAGAAAGGAAAAAAAACAACCCCAGACTAACTGTGATCTCTGTGTGCTCTTAAGGGAAATTGTACTTTACTGTGTGTGTGTACTTGTTATCCTTCCCAATGTGCACGCCCCTCACTGGTGTTAGTGGTGAGGATTGAGGCTCACACACCAGCACTGCCTTCATATAAAAACACAAACCACACACCCACCTTTGTGGAGGCTCTCAATAAAAATCGACCCAAACAGCAGAAACCTCCAAGGCAGAAATGCACTCAGCCACCACAACACAACACTAATGAAGAGACACATAACTCTCCTAAACAGTGTGAAACTCAACCAAAGCCCCTAAGGCAAAACAACATGCCCAACACACTAGTCTTAGGTGACTTGATAGTGAGGCACACTGATGTCCCACTCACTAGGTTGAATAAGGAGAAAGTAACAGTCAGCTGCCTGTCAGGTGCCAGGATCCGCCACATAACGCATGCACTTAGGTCCCTCAACAACAGGTACAAATATGACTCTGTCATTGTACATATGGGTGTGAATGACCTGAGATTAAACCTTTCAACTGTGGCTGTTTTGTGTAGAGATAATAGAGTACATTGCATGTATATAGTGATACTGTCCAAGCCACTCCAATAGCCTTGCCGTTGACACACCAGCTCACACACCAGCATAGAGGAGCTCTCATATTATGTAGCCCAGGCAGGTATTACACTAGCCCTAATCAGCATCCTACCATCACTCAGAATGATACCACAGTACAAGCAGAAAATGACTGATTTCAACAATTGGCTAAGTTTCTGGTATCATTCTAAGGGGATCCAGTATCTGTCTGCCTGGGATGACATGATTGACAGACCTTGATGCTTTGCCAGAGATGGCCTGCATCTATCACTCCTGGGCTTCTGGATATTGGCCAAGGCTCTTGCCACACCTATACTGCCTTTTTTAGGCGATGTTCCAAAGACCAAATTACCATCATAACAGCTACAAACAAATGCAATCTGAGGGTCATGCTGCTCAATGGTAGAAGTCTAAATCTCAAAATGCAGTCACTCAAAACACTCCTTAAAATGGAGAACATTGACATTTGTGCTGCAACAGAGACCTGGTTCAAGGCAGCAGAAGGTACCCCTGCACTACCAGGCTATTACTCATTCCACAGCTTTCGGCCCCAGAACTTGAACTGAAGCTCCAAAAGTGGTGGTGTTTCCATATTCATAAAGGATGCACACACCTCCAGACTGGTAGCCCAACATAACACATCTGAGATATTTCAGGTGCAGCTAACACTGGGTAAGACAGCAGTTCAGGTCGTAGCCTGCTATAGGTCCCCAACCATGTCCCAAGACTCACACTCCACGTTCCTGAGCACCCTGGAGAATATTAGGGTCCAACCTAATACTCTCATACTGGGTGACTTCAACTACCCCTCCATTAACTGGGAAAGCTACTCATGTACCAATACACTTACCCAATGCTTTCTGGAATTCATTAATTCAAATGCCCTGGACCAGCTCGTTCTTACCCCCACTAGAGGTAGCAACATCCTTGACCTGGTCATTACTAACATGGACGACCGTTGCTCTACACCAATAGTCAACTCCTCCCTGGTTAGATTCGACCACAGATTAATCACCTTAGAAATCCACTTCCCTCCCACCCCCCCACAAAGGCAACCACCATGAAAAACATCTCCAAAGCTAACGTTGGGGTCCTAAAAACAGAGGTGGCTAACTTCACGGTACCCAAGCAAACGGAGAATAGTTGCATGACCACCAAATCATACATCAATGCACTGTATGAACACGTACACAAATGCATGGATCTCACTATACCCAATATAACCAAGACATTCTCCTCAAAAAAGGAACCCAATTTGGTGGTCCCCTGCCATAAACAAACTCTACAATAGTAGGAGGAAACTGATGTGGAATAAGGTGAAGTCCCAAAACTGGAAAAACTCCCTTATCAGCCTCAACAAAAGGTTGAGATCCCTCATCAAATCCTCTAAAGCTAGCTATGAAAACAGAATTGCAGCAGATAATAAAGATAACCACAAGGCCTTCTATAGTTATGAAAGAATCTCCACAGCAATACCCAGATTTGCTCTGAGCTACTGTACAATGGTACATCTTATACCAAGCCAATATACTGGCCGACAGATTCAGTGCCAACTTTTATCACCCCCCCCCAAAGGACCAATCACAATACACAATACCAGCAGATTGCCAGGTACCCAGTATTACTGCTGCACAGGTTTAAACAGCACCGTCCAAGGCCAACAATACAGCTTCTATGGGAACTGACAATATCTCTGGCTGTGTTTTAAATGAACTACAGAGTGAACTGGCACCTCACCTGTGTGTCCTTTTCAATCACAGCCTCACGTCAGGCTTTGTCCCTACTGAATGGCACACTGCTACAGTTATCCCTCTCCACAAAGGAGGAGCGACTACAGACCCTGGGAACTATCGCCCCATTAGCCTGATGAGTCTGGTATGCAAAGCAATGGAACGCATCATCATGGACCTAATAAACAAGGATATAGGGAATCTCCAAACTCTGAATCCTATACAATTTTGGTTTTGTGAAGGGTAGATCATGCCTACTCAACTTGGTCAACTTCTTTGAGTCAGTCACCAGAGCTGTGGATGAAGACAAGGTGGTTCATACAGCCTACCTTGATCTGGCCAAGGCCTTTGATACCATTCCCCACTCAGGAATCATAGAAAAACTCACTAAGCTAGGCATCAACCTCTATATCACTAGGTGGGTTGCAAACTGGCTCACAGATAGACCCCACAGTGTGAAAGTAGCTGACTCCAAGTCAGACTGCCAACCAGTCATGAGTGGAGTCTCACAGGGTTTGGTCCTGGGTCCTCTCCTGTTTGGTATCTACTTCTCTGAAGTCCAGGCCAACCCTAAGGGACTCTGGCTGACAAAATTTGTAGACAATTGCAAGTTGGCAGCTATTATTAACTCCCCAAGTGATGTTGACATCCTACAGGAAGGCCTCACTGAGACCAGCAACTGGTGTCAGAACCATGGCCTTAAGCTCAATGCCAAGAAAAGGTGTCTCCACCCCCCTTGGGAAAAACCCAGTTCCCTTGAATTATCACATCAATGGTAGTCCACTGAACACAGAAGGCGTTATAAGAGATCTGGGAACACATGTTGACAGCAACCTCTCTTTTGACCACCACATTGCCACTGTGGTCAGAAAGTCCTTCTATGTGGCACATCTCATTACTAAGGGTTTTGTATCCAGGAAGGAAGAAGTTATTGTCTCCCTCTACTTTTCCCTGATTAGGCCAATCATTGAGGACAATGCCCCATTTGGCATGTACCTTACTAGACACCTGCAACAACTGGAGAGGCCACAAAAGTACCTCTCAAAAAGGATCCTAGGCCTTAAACACTTGTGCTATATGGACAGACTCAAAAAACTCCAACTATTCTCTGTCTCATATCGCCTACTTGGAGGCGATCTCTGTTTGGCTTACAAAGCCATGTCTGACTCAGCTCTGTTAGAAATGCTACATATAAAGAAATCCCAATCCCTCCGCACCACACGCTTCAGAGACCTCAATCTCATTACCACAATCAACAGAACATGCTGGAGGGATGGTTCATACCCCAGGGACTGCCCATGCTATGGAATAAACTTCCTATACATGTCAAGCAGAGCACCTCACTGCCCCTATTCAACAAAAATGTTGATGAGTGGATGGGAAATAGAAAATTCACCCCGAGGAAAACTCCAGTGGCTCTACTCGACAGAGGCACTAGGAACTAAGGTTGGGTGGCACGATGCCATAGTAATTCTATGGGCTAGGCTTGTAAAGGCTCCAGGGCCATTAGCCTAGTACACACCTATAAAACTATGAACCTGAGGGAGGAGATACAGGAGATGTTGGAACTAGGAGTAATTCAAGAGTCCAACAGTCCCTGGGCCTCCCCAGTGGTGCTGGTGCCAAAGAAGGATGGCAGCACCAGAGTTCTGTGTGGACTACAGGAAATTAAATAGTCACACAGAGTCAGATGCTTACCCCATGCCTAGGACAGATGAGACCCTAGGGCAACTGAGTGGGGCTACGTATCTTGCCACTATTGATCTTACCAAGGGATACTGGCAGGTGCCCTTGACTCACAGTGCTAGAGAGAGGTCAGCCTTTGTGACTCCTTTTGGCTTGCATAAGTTCACAAAGATGCCCTTTGGGATGAAAAATGCCCCAGTGACTTTCCAGAGGCTGGTAGATCATATCCTAGCAGGAGCAGGAGGGTTTGCCTTTGCTTACCAAGATGATATTGCCATCTACAGCCATTCCTGGCAAGAGCACCTTCAACATGTCAAGGAGGTGCTGGGCAGACTACAGAGGGCAGGGTTGACCATTAAGCCAAGCAAATGTCAGGTGGGTATGACAGAGGTCTGCTACCTGGGATATAGAGTGGGAAGTGGTAAGATCAGGCCAGAACCTACCAAAGTGGAAGCCATTCAGGCATGGCCTGCACCTGTTACCAAAAAGCAGGTAAGGGCATTCTTAGAGATAGCAGGGTACAACAGAAAGTTTGCCCCCAATTAAAGTACCATAGCTGCTTCCCTCACAGACCTGACAAGGAAAAACAGGCCAGATATGGTAGTGTGGCCCACAGCTTGTGAGCAGGCATTCCAGAAGCTTAAAGAAGCTTTGGGAGGACCCCCTGTGTTAGCCAGTCCAGATTACAGCAAAGAATTTGTTGTACAGGTGGATGCTTTGAACCATGGGGTGGGAGCTGTACTTAGCCAGATTTCGTCAGAGGGAGAAGAGCACCCCAGTGGTTTATCTCAGTCATAGGCTCCAACCCAGGGAGGAATGCTATGCATCTGTAGAAAAGGAATGTCTGGCCATAGTTTTGGAACTGCAGAAACATCAACCTTATCTGTACAGAAGAAAATTCACTGTAATTACGCACCACAATCCCCTAACATGGTTACACCAAGCCAGCCAACAAAATGCCAAGTTGCTAAGATGGAGCCTAGGGTTGCAAGCATATGATATGTCAGTGCAGCACTGCAGTGGGGTTAGCAATACCAACGCAGATGGGCTCTCAAGACAGGGAATGGAGTAAGGTATACTCAGATAGACCTAACCCTCTCAAGCAACGTTTCTCAAGGGATACTTGAAAAACTAACTTGAGTTTTCAGGGGGGAAGAAATGTGAAAAACTGAAAGGCTGCCAGCCCAGCTAGATAGAACTTTGTAGATAATTCTATGTCATTATAAATATTAATAAAAGCCACAGGCTGTTTCACAAATGTAAAGAAAACTGTGTTAAATGTTGAACTTCAAAAATGTAACCACAGTGCACTCTGCTGGAAGAAAGCTGATAAAAGTAAAGCATTTTATGACTGTTTGATCTCAAAGCTCGGAGACAAAATGTCTGGACTAAGGAATTCCTTCTATTGTTTGAGACCAGAGTTAATTGCTAGATTTTACATGTATAATGTCTTTTATTGCTGTGGTTTCCCGACCAGGTGCAAGATCAAAAAACTGTTAAAACTCTGAATTTCTCTTAGCCAGGGAAATTAAATCAGAAGTGTCAAGAATGATGTAATCTAAAATGAGTCACCAGTGATGTATTATTTTTAAGACTTTCTCAGAGAGACAGAATCAGAGCATTTTGGATTTTGTCTGAAGAACATCCACTCACCAGTATTCTGTCTTTGATCTTTATGTAAGTAGGATCTTAGACATTAGTGTCTCTCTTAGAAATAGAAAATAGTAAGTTTAGTCGAGCTGTTTTCTATATTTATGTCAGACTATTCTACAGTATTATTTTAAGCATCTTCCTGTGATGTCTGAACTCTTGACTAGCACTGTTTTGAATTGAGGAGATTTGTCTTGTGATTTTATTTATTATTACATATTTGTAAACCTTTCAACTGAAGCTGTTTTGTGTAGAAATAATTTAAGCTCTAGAGTACATTGCATGTATATAGTGATACTGTCCAAGCCACTCCAATAAGCCTTGCTGTTCATCATATTTACTAATTGGATAATAATAATATGGCACAGTAAAACTGGACACCCTTTGGTAAGGTCCTCATTAGTAGCTGATATTAGTCGTTGGTGGCAGTGATTTCTACCCTATAGCCTGGGCAGAGAAGAGGGCATAGCTGGAGAACCTGTGCCAGCCTTCCCCAGGAGTGTCAGTGTGTTTGTATATAAGTCATATCTCAAAATGTGTGTGTGTCAGCTACTTGGGCAGGGACACGAAGCACTGGCTGGACAGAGAGAGTGCTGGAGGTTTTGGTTTGACCACTAGCCTGAGATTTGTACTCTATAGCTGTACCAGTGGGGAGACTTATTGGGGATCTGGAGAGAAAGGGAGAAACCAGCCGCAGACTGACTGTGATCTCTGTGTGCTCTTAAGGGAAATTGTACTTTACTGTGTGTGTACTTGTTATCCTTCCCAATGTGGATGCCCCTCACTGGTGTTAGTGGTGAGGATTGAGGCTCCTTGATTACTGGGCCAGTGCTCGGGTGTCACACTGGTTAGTCAAAGACTTTAGTTAATTTTTCCACAGACTTTAACTACTGTTTTATTCTAACCTTTTGCTTCACTAATATTTTGTTAAATTGAATTGATAGCCTATCATAAGTAAATGATACTAGTTTTCACTTCTGCTATAAGTAATGTAACTGCTATGGTTGTTGTCATGACAACTACAAGGAATGCTGTTTGTCATAGTGACCAGTGGAAACTATGTTTTGAATTCTTTGTAATACTTGTTATGGTTGACATGGCTACTGTTTAAGACTCTATACTATGCTATGTATTTATTTATTTATGTTTGCTGATTTTTTTTTTGTTTTTGTTTTTTGTTTTTTATTTTGCATACTATGTTATGCAGTAGATACTGTAACAAAAGCAACCATTGTATTCTGTAATTGTATTCTGTAATTTGAACATTCTTAGTACATTCTTTGACCCAATATATATATATATATATATATATATATATATATATATATATATATATATATATTACCACTCTGGAAATAACTTTTATATTTTTATGTACTTATATTTCTATTTTAATTATTTTTTTCACAGAATGTACCTTTTTCTGATTTAAGAACGTGAGTCCCCAGGCATTTCCATCTCTTTATCCTCCCATTAATGAGCTCATCCATTCTGTTACTTTATTTTCTTTCTTATCACCCTCTTCTATTAACATTAATACCAAAACCTACAATAACTAACCCTTTGCTCTTTTGCTTCATGTTTTGTTCTTCTACTCAAGATTCTAATCAATTCCTTTTCCAAAGAATTCCATCCTCTTAATTTTTATGCACACATTTATTAAATTATCATACAAGACATAGGCACACACACATTAATAGAAAATAAAACAAACCATATATTTTTTCATTTACATACATTGTACATTACATATACATTTGCTTTCTTTATAACAAATCTCATTTAGTCCAACAGTTGCATAAATTGCCAAATTCCTGCCTTCCCCCTAAACCTCACTCCTCCTCCTAACCATTATTCTGCATGTATTGTTCCCATGAATTCCCTTTATTTCTAAATAATTTACCCTTTCCCTTTTCTAAAGATCCCATTCTAGTTCTTTTATCTCTTTTACAATATTCAGCGCTTCAAATATAGTTGGCTTAGATTTTGATTTCCATTTTCTAATAATTGCTTTTTTGGCAGCCAACAGAATTAAATGTAATAACCCTTACTCTTTCGAGGCAATTCAGATCTTGTATCCCAGCTCAAGAGAATAATTTCCTTATTTGCAACCATTTGTTCCTCCAATATTTCTGACAGAGTACTCTGTAGGGAATTTTTAATATCTGCCATCTCATCGCATTCCCAAAAAACATGATCCCAGTTACCTCTGTCTTCCCCATCACACCTCCAATATTTTCTATCTACCCAAGGAAAAATTCTTTGAAATCTGTTTGGGATATAAAATACATATACAAACACTTCCAAGCAAAAATTCCAAACCTTCTGGACTTTGTTGCATACTTGGGTGCCATACTTATGTCATCCCATTATTCCCTTGTAAATTACTTTTCCAGTATCTCTCCCAAACTTTCTAACCTCCTCTATGATTATTATAGTTATCGTGCAGTATTTTGTATGCCCTACTAATTATCCCCTTTTTAACAGCAGCTTATGTACTAGATTCTATTAAAAGTTCAAATCAAGCCTTTTTGTATAACTCCCCTATCCATTTCTCTCTGCCTGTACTCTGATATCAATCCCTGGTAGGGAAGGCAGTCTTTAACCTGCATCCCAAACTTCTTCTTGGCCTCATCCAACTCTGTTACCTTTCTCTCTCTAGTTATTTGCTTCCTTTGCCAGTTTAATTTTATACATTCAGTCCCTCTTTATACTAAAATCCTTGATCCAGTGCCACTTTCATTCCCTTCTGCAAAGTACTTCCCTTTCTTTAAGGTAGGAAAACAACTTCAGACATATTCAGTCTTCACTCTTTTGCCAACTTATGAAAGACCCCTTCCCTACTAAAAACACACCTATTTTGCTAAAACGACCCAAATTAATTTGCCATTTGTTTCAACTAACAACAAATAATCTAACCCTGGTCCTACACCACATAGCATACAGGCAGTAACACACCTCTTTTTAAAACCTGCCTCCTAAATGTAGAAAGCATTAATAAAACAATTTTGAGCACATACTCTTTCCATGATACCCACAACCATGAAACCGTAGCTATTACTGAATCATGACTAAAATAAAATTCCCTAGGCTTTTCAGTATTTCTTTCCCATATACTATTACATAAATAACCCTAGACCAGGCAGAAGACCTATAGGAATAGGAAATCATGCTCATATACTCATCTTCATGTTCAACTGAATTTGACATCTGAGTCCTTAATCAAAAATGGACACAAGTCAAAATGAGTTATTCTATTAACTGAAGAAACAAAAACTGTATATAGCTATATATAGCTACACTTGTGCCAAAATAACATCTGAAACCTTTTTAAAAACATAATTAATGTAGCAGCACCCTTAGTACCATCAATAAGGCTCAGAGGCATCAATATGAACCTTTTTGAACCTCTCAAGAACAACATTAATGAAATGCTAGAACACCCTAGTTTGCAGCAACTAGCACAAGCTTATGTTGAGTAAGGCCTGCTTTCTAAGCCTGGTCACAAGTAACAGATACTTCTCCATATTCTCTCTACAAGTATTGCCTCCCCAGCTTAAGTCCTCACTGTCCTTGTTCGTCTTGTCTGAAGCACCCCCTTCCTTTCAAAACTTCCACTGAGTATCTTGTTCTTCACAAAAACACAAAAGAAAACCAGTAGTTCAAAAAGCCACCTAAACTCCTTTTGACTGGTCTCCAGTTCCTACCGATCAAGATTCAGAATTTGCTGAAAGCTTAAGTCCATTCTCCAAAATCTTCTAAACATATACTTTCCAATTATCATTAGATTCCATAAACCAAAGGCTAACAAGTAAATAACAGCTGAGTCAAAAGTATTAATATATGAGATAAGACTTTGTCTTAAAGGAAACAATCTAGTCTTCCCCTTGATCAGGAACATTTAGAATGCTCAATAACCTAGCAGAAAAAAAGAAAGACATTAGGCAACACAGAGACATAGCTGTCAGACTTCCACAC
>NC_056732.1:240281171-240321171 GCF_019279795.1 Protopterus annectens | reverse complement strand
TCCATTATGCATACTATGGGGGAGTGCAAAGCCAGTTATAAACAAAAGAGTACCACCAACACCAAGGATGACCACAACGCCTTCTTCAGCTACATTAGGAAACCCAAAAGTAATATCTAGTCCTGCTCTGAAGTTGTTTCTAATGGTATATTCTACACAAAACTAGAAACCGTAGCTAATATCCTGGCTAACATTTCGTTCCAGCTGTATGCATCCCACACATCTTATTGTCAATTGTTTCTCCAGTAATTGTACTGCCTGTACTTACCGTAGACAGTCACATTGGGACACTCCACAACTAGAAACATTAGTTCAATGGACCCCAAGAATATCTCAGAATGGTCACTTACAAATATTAGGCAGTGTTACTCTGAGTGACTCTAAATCATTTAAATGTGCTACACTGTGTATCCATACTGGCACGTGCAACCTTTGAAAGTGACCAAAGATCCATTGTGTACTATTGGCACCTGGTTGTTGTCGCTTACTAAAATATTCTTTAAGGTGTTCCTTTTTTGTAAACAAAAATAGGTGCTTGACCAAATGCCCTGATAACTTCACTATGGTCTTGTAAAATGTTCTAATTATTGATAAGAATACATTTTATTTAAGAAGAATCAGCGGAAAATTCAAGTTGGTGAGCTTCAGAAAAGCCCTTACATGTAACAAATGTACTCTCCGTATTGGTGCTAACAGTAAAATCAACAAATGGATTATATTTTCCTTTTCCTTCATTTAATATTTGCTCTTTAATGACCTATATCCTATTATTGTTGGAATCACTTTGACCATAATAACCAGCTTGTTAACTTTCTTATCAGAATCATTGTCTAATGTAGCCATAGGTTCATAGGTTAATAGGAGGTGACTACACTAACAGCTCAAGGGCCTTTACAAGCCTTGCCAGTTTTATCCAGATTTTAACCAATGTTCTATCCCTAGGGAAAGATAACAAGGGTCAGCAACTGGGGTTTTGACAATGTTTACAGACTGCCTCTGTCTGTATAAGGGACATGGGCTCCACGCCGAGTGAAATTGTGATTTCCCATCTATTCTTCCAGACTGTGCTTGAAGATGGTCAGGGAAGGGCTCTGTGTCATGTGAATAGGAAGCCTATGCCAAAGAAGGGGCAATCTCTGGGACACATATCTGTCTCTCCAGCATGAGCTATTCATGTCAAAGACCAGGTTTAGATCTTTGTAATGGGTAACCCTCATGCAATTATTTTAGTGAATATGCAGCATTTCCATCAGGGCTGGGTCAGAGACTGCACTGTTGGTCAGACACAGATCACCCCTCAGTAATTGACAGGGGATTGAATGCAGTGATAGGGCTTTTAATCAGTCTGTATATGACATGTTGGTTATACCCATAAAAGAAAGAGCAATCCTCAGTGAAACACAGCAAGAACCACCAAAACTGCCAAGGCTCCAATCCAGGCTACCACCATGGGGCTTGTAAAATAACCTCATAAATAAAGAAACTTCTAGTAAAAATAGAAAATGGACTTTAATAACAAAAGTAAGTTAAGCACTTTTGTCCAGCTAACCACTGTGTCTTTTTCAGAACTAAAGAACAGTTGCCACCTTGTGGTATATAACGTGCATTCAATTAAAAATTTTTACTAGCAGTTGCCTTTATTTACAAGGTTATTTTACAAGTTCCATAGTAGTAGCCTGGACCACAACCTGGTAGTTTTGGTGGTCCATGTTGGCTATACCCTGTATTCTTTAGTGAGAAGCCTCTGAAGACGCTCTAACTGATGCAAGAGCCTGCCATATTACATGAAAAAGGGTGCACTGTACTCAATTATTGGTCTGATGAGGGCTGAGTACAGTGGTACTATGAAGTCCTTAGATCTGGACGCCATGCCCTTACTTATAAGCTGAGCCACATAGAAGGATTTCATCATCACTGTGGATACATGGTGCTCAAATTTCAGAACACTATCTATCTGAGTAGTCCACTCTTGGGGGGGGTGCTATTAATGCTGTAATCTGCAGGAGTATCTGATTTCCCAAAGGGTATTATTATGCACTTCTTCGCATTTAGTTTGAGACAATTGCTCTGACACCAGTCATTAATCTGCATCAGAATATTTTATAGGATATCAACATTATTTGGGGAGACAATGATTGCCCCCAACTTGCAGTCATCAGCAAATGTAGTCAACCAAAGGCCATCTACATTTGCCTTGACATCTGAGAAGTATATCCCAAACAGGAGAGGACTCAGCACTGAGCTCCATACCTCTCAACCTCTTACAGCAAGAAATCTGGACAATGTCATAAATAATGGGGGGGGGGGGCGCAAAGGCCCAACAATAGGGACACTTTTTCAATTTTGCTCTTACAAACTTAGAAAGTTCATAAAATAACAGGTGTTGCATTAGCATGAATTTTCTCAGGGTATGAAGTCTGAAACTCAAATGTCTGCCATTATTTTCTGACTTCAGCTCTCAATGACCTGCCAATGATTTGCCAGAAAACCACAATTTTTTGAGAAACAAACCAAAAATATGAGACAAAAGTCTGGACACTATGTGAAAATATGTACAGTTGAGAGGTATGCTGAGCCATATAGTACTCAACTAGTGACTGGCCACTTGCTGGATGCATATTCCCCCCTCTAACAACGTGTCCTATCCACAAATCATTTGGCTATCCATCTTGTGACATAGAGGTTTATGCCCAATTTTGTGAGTTTATCTATAATATCCAAGTGGGGTATTGTGTCAAATGCCTTGGCTAGATCAAGGTAGGCAGTATGCACTGACTTACCCTCATCCACAGCATTGGTGACCTTCTCAAAGAAGTACACCAGACTAAGCAGGCAGAACATGCACTTGACAAAGCCAAACTGGGTTGGTTCTAGAGTCTGGAGATTTCCATTGTTGCTATCAGGTCCATGATTATCCTTTCCATAGCCTTGCATATGAGGCTAGTTAAACTTATTGATCTGCAGTCTCCAGGGTCCATTGATGGTCCACCCTTGTGCACAGGAATGACTGTTGCTGTCCTCCAGCTACTGGGACAAAGCCTATCTGAAGACTATGAGATGTGAGTGAGTCTGCTAGGTCATGTTTCAAGCTATTTAATAGGCAGCCTGCAGTTCTGTCATGACCCATTGATTCCATGTTTCTAGCTTTAGAGACAGCTTGTTCCTTTGTAATAACAGGCAAAGGAATGGTTGGGAGTATTTCATGGGGAGTGACCAGAGGTGATGGGGAGGGGATGTGAGCTGAATTTATCAGCTATAGGTTTGCTATTGCTTCTGACTGAGTATAGGTAGTAACATCTACAGCCAACTCAGCACATTGTTGAGTGTTTCTCTTAAGATTTCTGAAATAGCTAGAAATGCTTTGTGGTTATCCTTTTCTTGGAAAGTTATTTTAGTCTCGTATTTAGCTTTTGAAGACTTGACTTTTTGCCTGATTTCTCTGTTAAGACTAATGATGGATTTTTTTCTCTGTTGTGCACCCTGCCACTTACTTCCAGACAGGAATTTCTTCCTTCTGTTGTATAGTCTATTCATGCCAAGGGTCGACCAGGACAACTTGTTTTTCCGGCTAGGACTGGGTTTGATTTGGGCAGGTACTGCCATTTCTATGCAGTTGTTTAAGTGTTTGGCATTCATGTATACACCTGTATAGGCCTCCATGCTTTTGGGGTTACAGGGAGCTTTAAACTGACCTATGCTATCACTTAATAGAAGGCAATTTGCCTTGGAAAAATTCTTTAGGGTTTTAGATTTTCATAGAGATTCTACCATTACATTTATTTCAAAAGAGACCAGTTTATGATCCAATCTTACCAATGGGAACATTACATTGGGGGTGCAATGCTTCTCCATGTTTGTGAGTACTATGTCAAGGATATTTGAACCCCTAGTGATTCATGGTTGAGAACTTGCAGCTAGCAATGATATGGTGGGGGATTTTGCCTGTGATCAACTGGACATAGAGTAGCGCAAGCGCATAATTGTTTTTTATGTAAATGGAAACACCTCCTCCTTTCATTTTTTTTTCCTTTTCATGGAAAGTTATTTTAGTCTCGTATTTAGCTTTTGAAGACTTGACTATTTGCCTGATTTCTCTGTTAAGACTAATGATGGATTTTTTTCTCTGTTGTGCACCCTGCCACTTACTTCCAGACAGGAATTTCTTCCTTCTGTTGTATAGTCTATTCATGCCAAGGGTCGACCAGGACAACTTGTTTTTCCGGCTAGGACTGGGTTTGATTTGGGCAGGTACTGCCATTTCTATGCAGTTGTTTAAGTGTTTGGCATTCATGTATACACCTGTATAGGCCTCCATGCTTTTGGGGTTACAGGGAGCTTTAAACTGACCTATGCTATCACTTAATAGAAGGCAATTTGCCTTGGAAAAATTCTTTAGGGTTTTAGATTTTCATAGAGATTCTACCATTACATTTATTTCAAAAGAGACCAGTTTATGATCCAATCTTACCAATGGGAACATTACATTGGGGGTGCAATGCTTCTCCATGTTTGTGAGTACTATGTCAAGGATATTTGAACCCCTAGTGATTCATGGTTGAGAACTTGCAGCTAGCAATGATATGGTGGGGGATTTTGCCTGTGATCAACTGGACATAGAGTAGCGCAAGCGCATAATTGTTTTTTATGTAAATGGAAACACCTCCTCCTTTCATTTTTTTTTCCTTTTCAGAGGGTGGTCTGAATGTGTGATAGGCATTGTAACCCTGAACAGCTGGGATGCTGTCTGCAGCCTTGAACCACATCTCTTTAACTGCACAGACATCAGCCTCTCAAGGGCAAGGAGAGTTTCCCGGGAGTGCAGTTTCCTCTTAAGGTTTCTAGTACTGAGGAGTACTACCTTCAGCTTGGCATTAGAAGAATCAGTTATGTTGGTAGGTCTGTTGATTTGGCACTGGCTAAAAAAGGCACCATAAGGGTAGATAATGCCTTGGACAGTATTCGAAAGAATAGCAGCAACAGGTGCAAACTATCTCTGGCAAAGCAGCATGGTCTGTCGATCGTGTCATCCCAGGCTGACAAATAGTGGATCCCCTTAGAATGACACCAGTAGCTAAGCCAACTGTTGAATTCAATCATTTTCTCTTTGTATTGTGGTATCATTCTTGGTGAGGGTAGAATGCTGCTCAATTCGGGGCTTATACCAGCCTGCAACACATATCCAGAGGGGTCCACCATGTCTGTGTTCATATAGTCCAGGTGGTTGAGTGCCTGTATGATCTGGCAAATCCTGGCCCCCGACAGACAAATGACTGTGACCCTCTCTTTATCCTATCTAGTGAGGGGGGGGTCTGTGTGCCTCATGACAGAGTCTCCTATGACCAAGATATTTGAATGTGTGATGTTTCACCTCATGGGTTTGCTTATGGAGACACTGTGATGTGTATTTTTATGTGTAGTGCTTGGTGATGACTTGGTTCTGCTTGCATGTGGTTTGTGAGGGCAGCGTATGGGAAGCCTCTGCAGCTTTGGTAAGTTACTTATGAGCACCTCCACATATATAGTTTTATGTGCCAAGACCTTATTTAATGAGGGGAATGATGTGCATGTGCTGATAACCTGTTTTTCATTTGATTTGTCAGTATGTGAGTTGTGTCACAGTTTTCCTTGTGTGACTACATCTCTCACATAATGTCTTTGTTTGTTTCAGGATTAAGTGGTTGTCAGTATACATGAGACAACTGCTACATTGCCTCAGGATGCACATGTCCACCAGGCTGGTCATAGAGATAGCAAAAAAGTGCCTATCCATGGTTTCAGTTTTTTACTTTGGGTTTAACCAGGGAGAGGAGAGGGAGATTTAACTGGACTGGGATGATAGCATACGAACGAAGAATGGGTGCTATACCCAGTGTGAACTGCAGCCATATAACAAGGTGATGCTGCTCTGCATGCAACTCAGATGCTCCTAGAGCAGCAGGGGAACTGAGGAAAGTTGTAGAGACAGTTATTCTAAGGAAATTTTAACTTGAAAGTGTTTGTGTCTATATAGGCACTGCTAACCGCTGCTGTGTGGAGAACAGTTTAGTGCAAATACTGGGCTTATATAGAATCAGAAAAACAATTTTACTACAGCAAGGCCTGTAGACCATTCAGGAAAACACACAATAAGCTTTTAGCCAGCAGCCCCCAACTCAGATAGGTTTGCTACAGCGCACTTCTGCCACAAGAGTGCAGTCAGAAAACTGTCTTAATGTAAAAATGTTGGTATTAGACCTCAAGTACAGGGAAACCATGCAATCTAGATACTATTTTCCTGTAGAACTAGCAGATACAATGTACTTACTACTGCAGCAGTGAAAACAGTTCAACTTTGAAACTCTACTAAAGTGCAAGGAATGTAAGAATTAATGCAGGATTCTTATGGAATACAGCAAAAACAATCAGCAGAAGTGCAAACTGACACATATTTTCATTAGTCTAGCAGCAGATGGCTTTGGATGCAGCAGATTTTCTGTAACTTTCAGGCAAAAGAGTCAAACCAAGAGCAGCTCTGAGGAATTCAGTCTATATACCTTAATTAATTGCCTATTAAAACAAGTCTTTAGTCTTATAAGTATGTTAAATTTCATAATTAATAAGGAGTTAATATAAGCTGGCTTCCTATATACAGTAAATGGAAAACAGGAACTCTCATCCATGTATCCAATAGTTACATGTACAAAATGGACCTTGTTGCAATCATAATAAATTGTAAATTTCTAAATGGAGGCAGTAATGTTCCAAACTTCCAAAAAAGTCATATAGGTGCAGTCCAAATAAAAAAAAAATCATCCATAAAGTATTCTCAAATTTGAGTAATTTGAAATAATCAATGAGCACATAAAAGTGTTTGTTCCCATTCAGCAAACACTGAGGTAACAAATATAGATGCTAACACTGCACCCATAGCTACCCCAGTTAATTGCTGGTGTGATGTAGCCATAGTAAAGGGACAATTCGTTAGAGTGGTTCCGATGATTACTCTTGAGGCTGATTTTTTTGGATGAGTACATGGTATTGACGGGTATGTTTATTAAGAGGGGCTACCGAACAGTTATGACTAACAGCTTAATGGTGGAAGTGATTAATGAAAGGGAAAATAAACATTTCACTCCAGTTTTAGGAACTGAAATAGTGGGTGCATCCGCACAGACACATATTGAAGTACAAGAAGAAATGTGTCACTAGGTAAAATAGAAAACAGAATGTCTTTTAGGAATGCTTTCATCATAACTTATACAATAGATATAGTACTGGTAAGATTTTGGAAAATAATTGGGTGATATTAGATAATGAATTTTATATAAGAGAAAACTTAGGTAGCAGACCCTTGATTGTGTATAGAAAAGGGCAGAATTTAAAGCCCATGCTTAAAGGTATGGATTTTGGTAGTGTTAATGCAATAAAAAAACTGGGAATAAACAAATGTAAGTATTGTTCGAGTTGTAAATGGATACATGACATGTAGATGACTAGTACATAATAAATGCATATAACTTTAAAGTTATGGGTTATTACAACTCTAAAATGGGAGGGGTTGTATTTGCAGCAGTTTGACAACTATGTCTCGGGGTTTTATATAGGGAAAACAGAACGTAAATTAGGAGAAAGAGTGTACGAGCATATACATGATATAGAAAACCAAAAAGACACTTTTTTTGTCTGATGAAGTTTTTGGTAAAAAAAAAGTGCTTATCTCTTATAAAATAAAGTACTACCAGCACAAACCCCTTAGGACTTCATTCCATTTTTTGTGCTTCACTGCAGGATTGTTCATGGTTAATTGTTGGTATGTTAAATACAAAATGTGCTCCCTAAAAATGTTTAACTCTTACACAAATACAAAAAGTTGTTAAAAAATTCTTAATCACATTTTACCATCAGTCTGGGAAATGCAGGTACAATGAATTCACATCTGTGATGACAAAAAGATGTTGGAATTAAAAGAATTAACAATAATTCTTTTCAGCTTATTAAATCTTTTAAATAACAGACCTAATTCTGAAATACTCTTTTAAGATTGGCATGGATGCACATAGCCAGGAGCAGCTATTTGATAAAAGAGGGGTATGGTAACACATCTGTGTATTTTAAGTACACCATAAGCACAATTCATAACTGGAAATGGCAGGGTTAGTATTTTATAAATGTTAACATCAGATATTATGACTATCATTTCATTAATATAAGTAGCATTATCAATGATAAAAAGAAGTTATGTCTTACCATAACGTTCCATCTGTATTGCTGATCCTCGTTCAGTCATTACATGTGGGTATCGGTTCTGACCTTGGAACCGAGCCGGCCATCTTCAAAGCTCACGCCAGCTACAAACTCTCGAGCTAAAAACTCTTACCCATAATTCCCCTCTCCCTGTTACCTTAGATTGAGTTTGCAAGTCAAAAGAAGGTAGAGGCTACCTCTGGTCAAATGACCTAACAGAACCGGATGGTGAGATCCACTAGAAGCCACAGGAAGGGGAAGGAGGGAGGGTTGTAATGACTGAACAAGGATCAACAATACAGATGGAACATTATGGTAAGACATAACTTCTTCATCTGATATTGTTAATCCTTGTTCAGTCCTTACATGTGGGACAGAGTTCCCAGCTACCTTTATTCCTGAGAGGGTCTCATGGAAGGACATTATGGAGCACCATAGAACCAAAAGATGCTCTTCCCCTGGAGGCCAAATCCAATTTGTAATTATTGATGAAGGTATGAGGAGTAGCCCAAGTTGCAGCTGCACAAATGTCATGTAAAGAGGCTCTGGCATGGAAGGCAGCAGAAGTTGCCACCGACCTAGTAGAATGAGCCTTTATGGTAGTAGGTAATGGAATATTACATTTTCTATAAATGAAGGTTACGCAGTCTTTTAACCATTTAGCCAATGTTACCTTAGCAACAGCACATCCTAATCTAGGTCCAGAATAGGCCAAAAATAACTGGTCTGATTTACCAGAAGCCTTAGTCCTGTTCAAGTAGAAGTGAATTTGCCTGTGAATATCTGGGGTATGTAGGCAATACTCTCCTCTGTTCGAAGGATTGGGGAAGAAAACTAGCAATTCAATGGTTTGATTAATGGACATTTCAGAGATCACTTTTGGCAGAAAGGAAGGATTAGTTCTCAATGACACTCTCTATGAAAAATCAAATAAATATGGTCTCTTGATGCATAAGGCTTGAAGCTCAGAGATACGTCTGGCAGAAGTAATGGCGACCAAAAACAAGGTTTTCCATGACAAATATCTGAGGTCGCAAGAAGAATTTTGTTCGAAAAGTGGCACTGTCAAAGCTTGTAGGACTAATGACAGGTCACATGGTTGAGTAGGTTCTCTAAAAGGGGGTCTTAGATGATTCACGCCTTTTATGAAAGTCTTGCATAATTTGTGTGACATAAGAGAAGAGTCTTGGACACCATCACGAAAATTAGATAGTGCAGCTAAATGAACTCTAATGGCAGAGGCAGATAGACCGGACTGAAATAGGGTAGACAGATATTCCAGTACTATCGACACTGGTGCTGAAAAAGGATCCACTTGTTTTTTTTTCAGCCAAAAAGTAAATCTTTTCCACTTGCTGAGATATGCAATTCTGGTGGAAGACTTATGAGATGCAATAAGAATGTCATGTACTGGCAAAGAAAGATCATTCTGCCTGGCAATCAAAGGAATTGGAGGAGCCAAGCTGTGAGCTTCAGGCTGTTCAAGTTGGGGTGAATCAGATTCTGCAGATGGGAGATCAACCCTAGGGTTGGATGGAGAATCCACGGTTGATCTAGCAGGTGAGGCCAAAGGAAGGGGAAACCAAATCTGACGAGGCCAATATGGTGCTATGAGGATTACTTTGCTCTTCAACCAGCGGGCTTTCTTCAGAAACTGGGGAATGAGGGGAGAGGTGAAAATGCATAAAGCAGACCCCAGGGCCAATCGTGGACTAGAGCGTCCCTGGGTGACTGTACTGGTGGGGGAATCAGGGTGAAATAGTTGCTGCATTTGTAGTTGGTCGGGGACGCAAAGAGGTTGCAGCAAGGAAGACCCCAGTGGTTGAAAATCTCTGCCGCTACCAAGGGATTCAGGGACCACTCGTGAGGTTGTAGAACACATATGCTGAGTCTGTCTGCTATCACGTTGGAACTCCTGGGAATGTGAATTGCTAGAAGAAAGCGATTGGTAGCCATCGCCTATTGCCATATCCTCATGGCCTCTCGACAGAGTGGGTAAGATCTGGTTCCACCTTATTTGTTGATGTACCAGACCACCGCCATGTTGTCTGATTGTATCACAATAGTCCCAGATGGCAGCAGGGGATGGAATGCTTGCAATGCCAGAAGCACCGCCTTTAGCTCTAGAACATTTATATGCAGATGAGTCTCCATTTCGGACCAAGTACCTTGGACTGTCTGTCCCTGAAATAGCCCCCCCCCCACCCCATCAGGGAGGCATCCATGGTCACTGTAGCCTTGGGCTGTTGGGGGGAGAAGGTGCAAGACCATTGTGATGGATTGTGCGCCATCCACCAATTTAAATCTTGTTTGCACCTGTGAGTTACCCGAATCTTGGCTGAAAGAGGGTACTGAAAGGAATACCATTGGGTGAGCAGTAGCCATTATAGAAGCCTCATGTGAAACCTGGCCAGTAGGACAATTGTAATGGAGGCTGCCATGGAACCCAACAACTGGAGAACAGAATGAGCTGTCGATTTCTCCCTTGAAAGGATTGGAATCAGTTGTTGCTTTATCCTTAGAATTTTGTGCTCTGGAATGGTTGCACTGCAATTCTTTGCATTCAAGATGACCCCTATGAATTCTGTGGACTGAGATGGGGTGAGATTGGATTTTTGCCAGTTTATGATTATGTCTAGCCTTTCTGCAGAGAGGAGAGAGTATGCCAGGGCTTCTTCCAATAGATGGGGGCAGAGATGAGCCAGTCATCTAGGTATGGAAACACCTGGAATCCTTGTAGTCACAAGTGAGCTGTGACAACTGCCATGCACTTTGTGAACACTCTGGGAGCTGTAGAGAGTCCGAAGGGCAGTACTCTTAACTGGTAATGACTGGCTCCTGCACGGAAGTGAAGGAATCTTCTTGATGGTCTGTCCACTTTTATGTGGTAGTGCGCATCTTGAAGATCTATTGAGCACATCCAATCATCTTTTTCCAAAAGCAGAAGGATAGATGGTATTGTGACCATCCAGAATTTCGGTACTTTTACAAACTTGTTCAATACACTGAGATCCAAAATTGGTCTCCAGTCCCCGGTTTTCTGTGGCACCAAAAATAGTCTTGAGTAGAATCCGGATCCTGTCTGGTCTGGAGAGACTATTTGGATGACTCTTTTTCTTAGCAGCTTTGAAATCTCTAACTCTGCTTCTTCCCTTTGACTGGGTGGAACGTCAGGTAAGCTTGTTAGGGAAGCGGGGAAAAGGTTGAAGGGGATATGATAACCTCTGGTTATTATCCTCTGTACCCATGAATCAGTGGTAATGGTTAGCCAGACAGAAGGGTTCAAAGAGAAACGATCCCCAACCACTTCCAGAGGAAAGCAGTTGGGACGCTCTTGAGGAGCGCTGGTAGGAATGGCCAGGGAAAGAATCCCTGGAACTCTGGTTATGCAGACCCCCTCTGCCCTGAAAGGGGCATCTTCCCTGTGAGTTTCTCCCTCTGCCTCTAGGGGAGAACTTGGCCTGTGTGTCACGGAAAGAACCTTGAGACTTTTTGTGCCATATCTTCCCACTCTTGTGGTTTCTGGAGAAAGCCCATTGAGGGGAAGAATAATAGTCACCCACAGCAGAAAGGGTCTTACCGTCCTGTTCACATCTGGCCAGTGTGCTTTTAACCTTGGGTCCGAACAACGAGGCACCAATGGGAGCATTGAGAAAGGAAGCCTTGAAGGGTTCCATGAAATTACACAACCGCATCCAGGCATGTCGTCTCAGAACAATGCCTGAACCCGCCACTCTAGCTGCTCCTTCTGATGTGTGAGATATCAGGCACATGGAGTTAGATATCGATTTGATGGTGGCTAGCTGAGAGGCCACTTTGTCACGGACCTCATCAGACACAGCTCCAGCCACAGTTTCAGAGAGCTCAGAAATTAAGTCTCTTTGAAGCCTGATAAAATGTGCCATATAGTTCAGGGACCTGATTGCAAAGTTCACTGATGCAAAAGTACTCTTCCCTATTCTGTCCAGATCCCAGGACTCTTTGTTGGGCAGATGGACAGTCTGGCTTTCTTCTTCCACCGTGTCCTTTTTAGTTGTGGCTATTACCACCAAAGCATCTACAGGAAGACCTTTGGGCCAATGGGGATCACTAGAAGGTGGGGACAAAATTTTATCTGGCCTCTGGGGAATGGCCTCAATGGTGTCAGGAGCCTTCCACGCACACTGCACGATGAGCTGGACAAGTTCGTCGGCAGGGAGCCTGGCACAAAAGGCCTGCAGGAACACAGACTCTTCAGAGGTCAGGTTAGAGGGCTGCCAGTCACCTCTCTGTTTAAGGATTTCAAGGATATCACCAAAGGATACCTCAGAGGGTGATCGAGGGGACCCTTCCTCATCATCAAAGTCTGTGTCTTCAGTAAGGGACTCCTCTGTGGAGTCCATGCGCTTCCTCTTGCACTAGCTCTTTTGATGATCTTCCTCAGAGGGAGAAGCTGGGGAAGACAGCTCAAAAGGGGTCTCCTGTGGGAGTATGTCTTGAGGCCCTTGTTCCTGTTAGGAGCAGCTTTTGTACATTGTGGTCCAGAGGAAGGCAGGGAGAGTGATAGCACAGGATCGCCAACTGACGCCAGAGCCTTCTCTATTAGTTGAAAGGCCGGTTCACCTGAAGAGGGATGGGGACCCAGGGCAGGGGTCATCCCTCGCCTAAGTGGCTCAGCCTGCCAACTCGGAGTCCCTGGATGGCTGTGAAATGCCAAAGTACGTACACCACAGTTGACATCCTGGGCCGTGACAAGACTCTCCTGCCACAAAGGCAACTGCGGCTCCTTAGTGAGGTTCATAAAAGGAACCGTAGTGGAAGAAGACTGTGCTATATCAAGGGGCTTCAAAGGCAATGAAGGAGGAGAATAAGTAGGGGTCTTTGGTAAAAGGTGATCACCTCCCGAGGAAGGATAGGTCCTGGGGGGTGTGATACCTCTGGCCAAAAGCACTTGATCCACAAGACGCAACACATCGTGTTCAGGGACGCTTCTAGAGGATTTCACGGACATGGCTGAGGGAGAGTCAGGTCTATCCAAGGATGGAGCAAACTCAGTGCCTACCATGGAGGTGGTCTGCACTGAGAACAATGGAACTGTAATGGATTGAACTACTGGTGTCTGCACCAAGGAAATCATCAGTGCCGAAGGCATGGACTGCACCAACGATGAGGTTGTTACCGAAGTGGTTGTCGGCGCTAAGGCCTGAGCCGAAAACATCGGTGACGAAAACTGAATGGTCAGTACCGAGTCAGTGCCAGGAAAGTTGTCATAGCTGAAAAGGAAATGGGCATCGAAACATCCATCAACGTCATAACAGTCTCATCGACTTGACAGTCGGTGCCGGTAAGGGAGTCTGAACCGAGGAGCTTCTCGGTACCTATGCAGTATGGAGCACACTAGTCGATGCCAAGGTCGCAGATGGTGCCGATGGCCTCAGTGCCAAAGGTCTAGGCACTGAAAGCGCTGGAGCTGAAGAAGTTAATTCCAAACTGGAAAGCTTAGCTTTCTTGGGTCTTGGTTCCTGAGGGCCTCAGCTGGGGATGAAGGAAGAGACTTGGACTTTTTATGTTCATTACTCTTTTTCTTATGGGATCTTGGAGGGGTTGAAGCCTCCGACCCAAAAATAGCCTCTGAAAAAGGAGATTTAAGTAGCCCCTTCAATATTAATTTATTTTTCCTCTCAATTAACATCCTGTTAGAGAAATTCTTACAAATCCCGCAAGGCAAGTCAACTGTTAAATGAGGCACACCCAAGCAATAGACACACAGGGAATGTGCATCTGAAGTAGGTAATTTATGGCCACAATCTAACCATCTTTTAAAACCTGGACTACCTTTTTTATCTGTCATGTTAGAAGGAAAGAAAGAAAAACCAGAAAAATACCAGCAATGGTACAAGAAATACCAGAAGGTAAGAAGGAAAAGGGGTTTACCAACAATGGTAAAAAAAGAATTACCTCGCGGAAAAAAGAGAGGAAAAGGAGTTGAAAAGGATTCAAAAAAGGGTAGTCGCTAAATGCGATAAGGTAAGAGATAACTATCTAATAACTTTTTTCTGAAGAAAAGCTGTCTTAGAACCTAGTATGAAGAAAAATTCTGTACTTAGCTCAAGAGAAGTAGCTTGACAAGACCGAATGGCGACACAGCAAACAAAATCTGAGGTAACAGGGAGAGGGGAATTCTGGGTAAGAGTTTTTAGCTCGACAGTTTGTAGCTGGCGTGAGCTTGGAAGATGGCCAGCTTGGTTCTGAGGTCAGAACCAATACCCACATGTAAGGACTGAACAAGGATTAACAATATCAGATCAATGCTTCCGTTATCAGCCTTTGTGTATTTCCATTCCTACTTTTGCACACATTCTGTAAAGCTTGTCTTTGTACCCCTTTCATGCTTATTTATTTAACATTTGTTAACTGGGAAAGTCTGACTTGGAACAAAGCCAATCTTCAGCAGCAGCCTGAGGAGAAGCACTCCAGATGCATGTCTTAGTAACATGGGAGGAAACCAAAGCATCCGGAGGAAACCCACACCTGCCTCTGTGATGAAATGTTCTTGAACCTCACCCCCATTTCCTCATTGGCACTGAAACCTTCAGTTGTTTTGTGCCTACATTTGAACTTTCTGCCAGTTCTAAAACTGATTTTCAAATAACAGCAGATCTGTTACACTTCTCTAGTGAATGTGAGCAGCGCCTCTATTAAGAACACCTCAATGGGGTATAGCAATTTTCACATTATCAAAAAAAGTCATTTCTCAGCAAAACCTGACCGAGTAACACTGAATCAGCAGTCCCCCCCCCCCCCCACACACACACACACACACACACTAGAATGATGAATGGAGAAACATAATATTAAGCAACACCACCCTTACATTCTTTCATGGTTTGGTTAACTTTTTTTAGTCTTTTCTGAAGCAACAGACTTCTCATGTCTGTTCTCTCATATATAAGATCATATTGATGATAATTTATTTGAAAATCAATCTGCTGTGTAACTTGTGTATTATCAATTCACTATCTCTCTGCAAGTCCTGATTCATTTTCAGTTGTGGTTAGTTAAAATATTAATAGATTCAAGGCCAACATGATAAAAAATTTCAGCAAGTAGAGGATCCTTCTTTACTATATCACCTTCTATGATCTTATCTGCTATAAAGCTATACTTAAGTACATCTACTTTGTTTTTTAATAACAGAAGAGGAGCAGCTGAATATGTTTGGGTGCCACAGACGATAGGAGTGCCTCTCCCCAGCAATGAGGCACATGAGTTGTCTGTGCCAATCTACTGTATAAGTGGGAATGTGCTTGTAGCATATATACATGCAGTATTTTCCCATTGTGTCTTCTTTCTGCAGGTGCACTTGTAGAAGAGAAGAATGTGGTCACCTCAGTTTGTGCTGGTCGCTGACTCTGGAGCTAGGTCACCAATCGTCACGAGTTCTGCCTGCCAGCAGGGTGACAATGGCTTCCCACTAGAGTAAATTGAAGGGGTCACTGGAGCCCACTGTATATGATTCTCAGGAGGATTTTGTGGAGACCAGAGCAGTTCCACTGGACTCTTGACATCAGCTGAGGCTGGCAGCTGGAGAGGTGTCACACCTAGCAGAAGCCATCCCATAACTTTGGACACCCAGGTGAATAATGCCTAGGGTTGTCACCCACTGGGATGGTCTGGTGTACAGCAATGCCACAACCCTAGCCTCTCCCAGTCTTGGTGTTTTTAATCCCTTATGTGTCATTCCCCATTCCTTGTTTATTGTACAACCCCCCATCAGCACTATCTGTGTCCATCCACTGCCCCATAACTTTTATATGATTAGCACCTTGTTTGTCTGTATGTTCCATTTGTATCTGCCTGCCTCCACTAGCTGCTTCTTTCTCACGTTGATCCCAGACTGCACTCCTTGTCAGAGCTAACCACGTGACAGTGTCAACATTGGCTTTAGATGAATCAGTCATGTTGACTAATGTTGGCAAAATGGATGCGGGTATTTGCCAGTGATAAGTGAGGTTGAGGGCCTGGCCTACTCCAACCTATGACAGGGACCCATGCTAATGGTTGGAGGGGTGTATTTGCCCCTACTGGCCATTGTATCCCGCCCAGCATCCCTGGGTCATAGGCTACTGTCTGGCTTGGTTTACCTGGGATAGCTCTGTTGAATGAAAGCTGGACATAAAAAGAATTCCTACACTCAGTTTAGGTTCACTGACAGGACATAGCTTGGAAGTGGAGGTTAGACATCCTATGAATCCAGGAAATCCAGGAAACAAGATGAAAGGCCTAAAGTCTATTATTCAGGATGAGGGCAGACTAGAAATGGTGTGAGAATTGTGATGAGTGAGAGGCTTTAGAAGAGGGATGTCATCAGAATTAGTGACACACTCATGGCAATCAGACCTCAGTGTAAGGCTAGGGCATTATTCATATAATCTCAGCCTATACCGCACAGCAAGGTTGTGAAATGAGTGAGGAAAAGAGTACATTCAGGACATAGTAGATAAAGCAGGACAACATAAGTTGGCATTGATAATGGGTGACTTGAATGCACCTATCAAAACAGACAGAACAGGATATGAGGACTGCCTGGGTCCACATCGGTGGGGCAGCAGGAATAAAGAAGCAGACGCTATTCTAGACTGTCTGGCAAAAGACCTGATGGTGGCCAACTCATGGCTCAGCAAGACAGACAGTCACATGATCACACACAAGAGTGAACAACATGCAACTCAGGTAAACTTCCTCCTAGTAAGGAGGGAACATTGGGGTTTAATTTGTGATTGCAAAGTCATTCCCAGTGAAACAGTCAGTCCACAGCATAAATCACTGGTTGCAACAATCAGTTGCAAGCAGTTGTCAGGGAAGGCTCTAGGGTCAGCAAAGACTAGGCTAAGGACCAGGAAGTTGACTAGAGAAAATTACAAAAGTTAAAGGAATTACTAAGGGTTTAGCACCCCAGAAATAAGAGAAAATAAGTAGATTTGAAGAACAGTGGCAGCACCTCAAAACAGCATGTATAAGGACTATGGAACAGATATGTGGCCGAGCCAGGTATGGAAACAAGGTACATAAGGAAAGCTGGTGATGGAATGCAGAAGTATAGAAAGCCATCAAAAAAAGAAGGTCTGCAGGAAAAAGTGGGAGATAGAAAAGACAGACTAGGCTAAGAAAGAAATACTGGTTGATTAGCAAAGAGGCTAAGAGAAGAGTTGCAACAACGAAGAACAAGGCATCAGAGGTGCTCCAATTGCTTCTTGAAAGTGACTCAGTAGATGGCACAAACTCTATCAGGTTGCAGAGGCAAAGACATAAAAATAAAGATGATAGGCAGACACCCTTCATAAGGGATGCCAGCAACAATCTGCTCACCAGTGCACTCAACATCAAAGGCAGATGGAAGTAGTACTTCCAGCAGTTTTTAAGTGAAGAAACCCCACAGAAACAGTACTGCCCCAGAAACCGCCTACGATGAGAGAAGAAGAGGAGCCCACCCTAGAAGAAGCAAGAACAGCACTAAGGAAAACGAAATCAAGGAATGCAGCAGGTTCAGATGAGGTCACAGCAGATGTGATAAAGCTGCTGGGTGAGACAGGGGAGAAATGGCTCCTGAGGGTACTCAGCAGTGAGGAGAGAAAGGCATATACCAAATGATTAGAGAATAACCATACTAGTGCCAGTGTTTAAGAACAAAGGGGACATTTACAAGTGTGGACATTATAGATGTAAACACTCTCTGTGTTCCTTATGGTTCCCTACAGCTCATTCCGTATATCCATTCAATTAAATCCACAAAATGCACATATTCTCAAAGGCCCATTCACAGCTGAAGATTAAAAACAAACTTTAATGAGCAAAAAGTAAGAAAAAATATATATACGTCCAATAAGTACTTTCATCTCAATAGACTGAAACTTCATCAGATCTGATTTAGATCTAGATTTAGAGATGTTTTCTGATCACTCAGATAGGTACATATTTTAAAGAGATGGATGTTGTGAAATCATTTAGTTGAGTACATGGTGAGGCAGTACAGAAGGGGTTATCTTTGACAAGAAGCAAAGATGGTTGGATGTAGTATTTTTTAAACTGGTTGGCAATGCCACTAGTGCTATTAGTTAATGCTGTTGGTGTGGTTATTTGATTAGGGTGGGGAGGAGTTTTTTTAGTGATGCTCAAAAGACTTAGGAGTGATGTTAGTGTTGTTATTCCTGGAGGTTAGCTTAGAACATTTTTGTCTATTTTAATATGTAAAGTGATAAGGTTTCTGAGAAGTCTGAAGTTTTGCCATTTACTTTGAAATTTGTTTTGTGACCATTGTTTCCAAGCTTTGTCCCTGATATGCATAAATTGTTTTGTTTCTTTTGTTGACCAAGGTGCTGGTTTAGATTTTATCATTTTTGCTCTGATGAGCACCAGTTCATTTAGTATATTTAGAAATACTGTGTTAAATTCTGAGACTGTATCCACTAGAGGCATTTTTAGAGTATCCCATTTACATAGATGAAGGTTGGAAATACAGATTGCACTTGGAATTTGTTCAGGTTGCATCTCTGTTCATATTGTGGTTGCCTATGGGTCTTGTTTGCTGCCTTATAGCAAAGGTAGGAAGATGGTCACTGATGATCTGGTAGGCAACCTATGTTGCTTATTTTGTTTAGAGATGTGATAAGATGAGAACCTAATAATCCAATTTAGATTCTCCACTAGAATTTTTGTTAAGCTTAATTGGAGTACTATATGTTTATAGTATAGGGGAGGTATCTCAGCATATTATTTGCCAGTCAGTGTTAAGGTATCTTAGTATGATTGTCTCATGGTTTATTTTTGTGGCTATCCAGTATAGGATATCTTTGGAAGTGTTAATATTGTTACTAGGTGGCATGTATAGGACTACTATGCAAATGCTCTTTTAACTATTTAGCATTAGCTGAGACATGAGTATTTCTGCATTGGTAAATATGGGGTTGAGATTGAAATGAGGAGTTTTTTAAACAGTAGTTCTATGGAAAATGGCTACCCCACCAGCCTTTTAGTGTTTTTTTCTCTCCATTCTTAAGATGTTGTAACCTGGTAGTAGAATCTCTTCATGTTTTATATATGGTTTTAGCCACGTTTCTGTAGTGACTAATATATTTAGGGAGAGTAGGGCAGTGTCTGCACATGTGTGTATGTATATATCTTTCTCTACTTATATATATATATATATATATATATATATATATATATATATATATATATATATATATATATATATATATATATATATATATATATATATATATATATATATATATATATATATATATATATATATATATATCATTTTTTGTTTTATACAGTGTTTCTTTGGAGGAAGACATTTGTACCTGCATTTATTTTTGATGTCAAGTTTTGTTAGCAAGACATTGGTGTTTAGATATATGTGCTTATGGAGATCAGAGTGGGATACTGTATAATTTAGGTGAGATTGTATAAGTGTAAAATATGTTTCAGTCACCGAAAAAGCGCTTTCGTTAAAGTGTGTTAAAAAAATAAATAAATCTACTTTTATGCAGGGGGGCAAAGCCCCCTGCACCCCCCACACCCCCCTACTTTAATATTCTCACTCCAAGATCGCACTACAGTGAGGAAAAGGGAATATTCCCGTACCCTCATCGTAGTACGATCTCTGCAACAGGCATACTTATGCGAAAGTGCTTCTTCGGTGAAAAGCACTTTTGCGTAAGCATGCCCGGCCGATAGTGATTCACTGATGTTGTCGTTCTGGGATCAGTAGGGATCCCATATATATATATATATATATATATATATATATATATATATATATAAAGTAAGGAAATGCATATGACAGAGGAAGGCCGAGAAATGTGTTTGAGTTTTTGTGAATGAAGCAAAGAAAAGGGTGATATGTAGTAGTGATGTAGAAAAGGAGAGGTGTAGTTGAGGAATGTCAAGAAAGCTGGCTGACTTGTGTTAGTGGGGGTGAAGTAAGGTGTTAATGTTCAGGAAATTATGTGTGTTCATGGATGGGGTGTGTAAAAAGTGGGAGAAGAAAGAGAAGAAATAACGCAGTGCTTAGTTATGTGTGCAGGAAGTGGGAGTGCTGTGAGGTTTGTATGTGATTGTTTGGAGTTTTGTTGAATGGGGTTTAGCAAGTTTAAATGTAGCAAAAATGGGGATGGATGGGAGTTTCCAGGAAGGAAAAAAATAAGCCAAACCAGCAAAACATGACCTGGGATTCGTTAGTGCCTATACTAAGTGTAAACCATTCTGAGTGAACAGACAACACAAGCATAACTCACACCTTCTTCCTCTGGGTCTGTGTTTGTGCATCGGAAAAAAATTATAGAGAACGGTTAATAATCAAATGTCAAACAGCGAAAGTTTAATGTATCAAACACGCTTAACAGTGAAAAATATTTCATTGAATGGCCATAGTTGGCTGGTGAACAACCAGGAAGTACTACGATCCAGAAGGTAAGCGAAGGAAACCTTTTTTAAATTTGCCCTATTCCCAACTGTAGTGCGATCTTGGCGTTGGTAAAAAAAAATATATATATATATATATATATATATATATATATATATATATATATATATATATATAGCTAGGGGTGGTTTTGGGGGGCGCACCCCCCTCAACTTGGCTGGTTATGTTTGCAATGTTGGCCAACTATGGCCATTCGATTAATTATTTTTCTCTGTTAAGGCTTTTCGGTATGTTAAATTTTCACTGTTTAACATTCGATTATTAGCTGTTCACTGTAATTTTTTTCGATGTGCGAACATAGACCTTTCTTCCTCCTAATTTAGTTTACTGATTTTCTTGCAGCCTTAAATATCAAGGGTGATTCATAAATGTGACCACAAAGTGTACACTTAGTGTAATCTTTCTGAATGACTAGAAAGCACAAAAAATGTGGTAGGGATTTTCTTAATGCAGATCATGTACATTTAGTGTAGGCATTAATGAATCTGCCCCATTGTCTAAAATATTCTCAAGAGACTTAGACTCAGCTGATGAATACAGCTGGTCTGCTAAAAGGCTAAATAGATTGGACAAGATGAATTCCTAAACCATCAAGGATGAAGAAAAGTCATAAATAGCAGGAAAAAGCAACATAAAAGTTTAATTTAATATCATTATTGTTTGGTAAAGATGTTATTTCACATCACATTTTAACTATTGTTTTGTAAGTATAGACCAAAGTTTTACATAATAAAATTAATGTTTTAGCCCATGCTAGGTTTTTATGTTAAACAGAAAGTTCTATTTAAAAACATTTTACAGGTTTAAGGTGTATGATTGCCCAGCAGTCCTTGTATGTTCAGTCTTTACTTACATGGCATGTCCTTTCAAAAGACAGGAAAAGTCAAACTGGAACATTCTAAAGTGTATGCAGTTCTTAATTTAATGTCACTCTATTATTTTGTGCCTTAATTTACTACGGAGACAAAATTAAACATTTGTGTTACCTGCAGCCTTAAATGCAAGAAATTACAATATCACTTTTTTAAAAATAACTGTTGACAAGTTCTCTAACTTTGAGGGCTGCAATAACTTTCCATATAGGAAAGCGGCCACTGACAACAATGGAGGCATTATGAACAATTAGAATTGGCACTTAAGCTATTCTAGGCACTGTCATGCAGACAATAATGGCAAGTAATGTTGAGGTGAAATTTCTGAGGTAATGTCTGTCAGAAACATGAACCATTTGGCATCTCACAGCACCCATCTAGTCTCCATGGTTACACCTTGTACTGTGCAACTGCAAAAATGTAAAAAAAGAAAAACTTGATACTAATAATATTAACAAACCTTGCAAAGTCTCTTCAGAATAGAATTTAAGCCTGAAATTAGTTTAAGGTCAAAACAAGAAGACACAAAAGTGAACTCACTTGTTAGGAGTGAAAGATCAAAGTAGTGACCATGCATAAGTCAAAAATCTTAGTTTCCAATAGAGACAAGTTGCAAACTACTCAAAATAAGCATTTAAGTAAAACATATCTAAAATACTTTTGTGCCTATAAATTAAAATCTGCAAATACCAGAAAAAGTGAAGTAAAGTTGATCAGTAAGATGTTTATGAAACCTGCTATTGTAAATTACTTGTATCAAAAAGCAACACCATTCTGATTCTATGTAAGCTGTTCTATACCTTTTCAAAGAACTGTAATGTTTTGTTTAATACAAACAGAATAAAGCTGCTGAAAACCTTGAATAATGTGCATTATACAATAAAGGAAGCTTTATTTGAATCTGTCACAGTTTTACTGGCTGGGGCTCAAAAATCTTTGCTGCATTGAGGTGAGTGAATTTGTATGAAAAGTGGCCACTCTCATGGTGTGACACATGTATCGCTAGTGGGGAATGCTGAAAAACAGGGCCAGATCCAGTTTATGCTAATGGCTGTATACTGACGTAAAATAAGATGGCAAAGATATTCAGAAATGTAGAAGAGCCATGCTTTGGAGTTGTGCACAGTGTATAAATGAACTTTGATGAATGTTTATGTTGATGCAAACAGATTTGCTAGATAATGTTAGGGGTTGAATCTACATTAGTAAATGTATATCTGCAAGAAGCTCTCATTGCTACTACAGTCCCTTACAGGACACACTGTTGCCCCGGATGCACCATGTCATCTGCCTATGCTTAATATGTCATGGACTCCATGATACCAATATTGTGAACCAGTACAGTGTGGATAGGGGAACCATGGAATACATTGTGGACATGTATAGGCATCATCTGCAGCCCAATGGAAGTAGTGGAATACCAGTCCCAGTTAATGCCATGGTATGTGTGGTTTCACATGAACTAGCTGCAGAACCTCTTAGTGATCTACTGATGACACACCAGGTAACATCCCAGGCATCTGTCTTGATAATTTCCATCGTTGTCTCTATGCCATGCTTCAGCATGTAGGGGGGCATATGTTGTTCCCATGTTCCACAGAGGAGAGATGGCTCATCATGCAGGACTTCTATGATATAACACATTGCCCTGAGGTATTGGGCACCATATACTGTACCAACATTCAAATAAAGGTGCCACCTGGAGAACTGGGAAGGATACATAAAACACAAATGGAATCACTCTATCAACTACCAGGTGGTCTATAATGCACAGGGTGCTATCTACAATTTGTCTGCAGGCCACCACTCCCACATATGGCACACCTGTGAACTATACCAATGTTTTCTGAGGGGTGATTTCACAAAATGAAACAGTCCATGGGAACATCTATTCCCAAATGAAACCATGGAACATTACTGGGCATGTGTTTGGCCTGCTGAAGACACACTTAGACTGTCTGGTCTCAACCAGTGGCACCCTGCAGTTTGACCATGGCACGTGTGCAAAAATATTTTCAGTATCATATACAAGATCATAGATAGAAGACAGTCACAGCTGGGTGGGCAGTTGTAGGAGCAGTATCCCCAGAACTCTGGGCAGTGGAGATTGAATCAAATGAAGAGCTGGTAACAAGGGATGAACATGTCAGATGAAGGAGGGTGCAATATGCTGTGGCAGCTGGTACATAGCTTCAGAGCATAGTGTTCATAGCTTCAGAGCACAGTGTACATACCTTCAAAACATAGTGTACACAGCTTCAGAGCATAGGGTTCATAGCTTCAGAGCATAGTGTACATAGCTTCAGAACATGGAGCACACAGCTTCAGAGCATAGTGCACGTAGCTTCAGAGCATAGTGTTCCTAACTTTAGAGCATAGTGTTCATAGCTTCAGAGCACAGTGTACATACCTTCAAAACATAGTGTACACAGCTTCAGAGTACAGTGTACACAACTTCACAGCTTCATAGCATAGTGTACATAGCTTCAGAACATGGAGCACACAGCTTCAGAGCATAGTGCATGTAGCTTCAGAGCATAATGTTCCTAACTTCAGAGCATAGTGTTAATAGCTTCAGAGCACAGTGTACATACCTTCAAAACATAGTGTACACAGCTTCAGAGCACAGTGTACACAGCTTCACAGCTTCATAGCATAGTGTCCAAAGCTTCAGAGCGTAGTGTACACAGCTTCAGAGCATAGTGTACACAGCTTCACAGCTTCATAGTATAGTGTCCAAAGCTTCAGAGCATAGTGTACACAGCTTCAGACCATAGGGTACCAGAGTAAAGCAGATACATTACAGTAGAAGTGATGCCAACACTAGCCCATGCTTTCCCATGCATAGGCTGACCACACTGTGCATTGCACAAAAGGCAAACCAACTAAGAATGCATAATGTGCAGGACACCATTATCAATCATCATTTTCACAAGTGGGGGAGGGAACATGTGTGCATGTCTTTCTCTGGGAAATGTGTGATTTCTGAGGACAATTAAAGAAACAGCACTATTGTTTGTATGGGCTTTTATAAAAGGCCTTGTGAAGGGTCACTTTAAATGGGCCATTTTAAATAGAAGTGTGTGTGTGTGATATACTATGGATTGTGGTGGTGTCAGTGTGTTTCTGCTAGCCCACAGCCCCAGCGGTAGTTGCAGTACTGTACCTGAGTATACTGGACAGGTTCAGGGCATGAATGGTAGATGGCTCTGCATCCCATGCACTGTCAGAAGTTTCACTGGTCATACCACAAACCTGGTTTGATGTCAGTGTGCTGCGTGTCCATGAGTGATATCTACTATGAAAGGTGTCAATGTCATTACTGCCATGAACACTGGGTGTAGACAACTCCACATTAGATGCCACCATGGAAGTGCTAGTACTATATGAGCATGATCCAGGTCATCCATGTACACAGAGGCTACCATCTGTGGATGTAGCAGTGGAACAGTTTCATGGACATTGCCTCATGCCAACCAGGTGAGCTTGGGAGAACATGGTTAATTCCAGTATGTGAATGAGTCTGACAAAATAATCACACATACAGGCATGCGCTCCTATAGGTCATCTCACTCACCTTGCATCACCTTACTATGTGCCTCCATAATGGCCTCTGGGTTGTGGCCATTGAAACACCAACCTCAAGGGGGAGGCAGTAACCATGTCTCCACTGAGCACCAGTTGCCCACAACCCTGTGTATACCTCTCCACACATGGTGGCTAGGGGCCAGTCCTGGCACGTGTCTGATAGGGGGTACTTTGCTTTTCTGACTGCTAGTGTCTCTAGTAACCTGTCCTCCCTTTAGAGTGTGTGTGCCTCCTGAGTATTCACAGGAATAAAAGCTGCGTCCACGGTTTGGTTAGGAATGCAGTACTCACACATTCCCTGTGTCCAACACACATTCTGTCCTCCCGGACAGCGTCAGCTCATAGCTTGTCCCAGTCATGATATCAGGGGTCACTGATCCTCCAACACCAAGCAGTAGCAGTTCCAAATTACTGGTTCTGGATAAAAAAAAATCACCTATAAATACACAAAAACACAATATCTGATGTAAATATGACCCACCCAATACCAGAAGTATTCATGAGAGTGAGGTGTCTCAAAAGTACCTTTTAAAAGCAAGCATTTAAATTGTATACCTTGAGCAGATGACAACACAGGGAGGATCCCTAATGTTCCTGTATACCACAAACCATGCAGCTTTAATAAACTGGACAGAGACTAAGGCATCAGGAGGACTTACAGATACTCTTACGAAGAAAGAGGCCTACATACCTGGGAATCTCCAGTAGATAATCTTGTTAGCCACTCAGACTCTGCCACATTAACCAGCACCACACCGTGGGACCATGAAGAAGTGTCAGTGCCTCTAATACAAGTCAGAATCTCTGCCATCTCTGTGAGAGGTGGCCCAACCAATGGCCCAGCACACTTTGACCTACTTTCCTGTGCCAGATGGATAGCTCTCCATCACGTGCAATATCAATGGCTCTGTGAAACACCATTTCATAAGTACTATGCTGTCTACCAACCACATTAATGTCCACCAGCAAATCATTCCAAGCACATTCCAAGAAGACTTGGTCAGCAGCATCCATCCCAAAGAGTGAACCACGGAGACAAGAGCCTGAAGTAGCACCACATACTCTGCATTGGAGTACTTTTTTTTCCTTGTAGTATTTCCAGGAGAGTCTAGAGTGCTCTTCTGTTTAGTCTGCTTTTAGGCAATGCTCTGAAAGTATAGAAAACACTGGTATTAACATCCTGTTTGTGACTGGCCATGAAAACCCACTCATGCCACCATGCTGTTCTTGCTCATTACCATGCGGCTACTGTATCTAATAGTCATGTATCTGTGCCCGCACTGTTTAAATAATGTTATGCACATAACTTTACCATGAAAATGTCCCCTGCAGTACAACACCTATAACACTGCAACTCAACAAGGTTACATGACTGTTTTCTCTAAGGGTTAAAATATTTTTGTATGTGAGATTATATAAAAGGAACATGCTTTTGTTAAATTTTATAGCACAAATTCTTGAATTATGTTCTGAGTATCTGGTAATGGTTGTGTTTCCCACTATGCTTAACAATCCTTCAGCTCAACAATTGCTTTACCCTTGCAGTACTCCTCTCAATACACCTTTATATAACCCTTAAAAGTAATGGTCAGGCTATTTCATTATGTAGATAAATACAAGAGCAGTTAAGAGCAAACATACTTGACAAAATGAACTTATAAAAAGCAGCACTTACCTTGTATGAGCAGTGATTTAGTTTGACTTAACAATCAGTCTGAGATTCACCTGTTGCAAGATTTCAATTTGCTTCTATATGAATTATTCCATAGTGTAATGGTTGTCAGTGCCTTCCTTGCAATTATATAGCACAAATTTGGCTGGCTGGCTGGATGCAGTGATTATGCAAATTAGGACTCAATTCATTATAATTTCTAAATCCCTCAGTTGGAATGTGAAGATAACTTGCCAAGTACTATGCTCAATTCTACACAGCGTCATGCACATACCTGGATACCCAGGGATGACACTGTGCATGCATAGTCCACTACTTACCACTAAGAGTAGAGTTGTAATTCCACATTTAACCTTATAGAAATGGAGTCATTGTAATGATTGCTTTCTTAACAGCATATAAAGGGATATAGGGCTGCCATATTTCACGTTAAAGTACCATTGTGAGCCATTATAATATAATACATATTTTATCTTGCCCCACCATCTTCCATGCAAATGAGATGGCCATCATCGCGCTATAGATTACACATATGAGGACAGGTGCAGGCACAAAGTATCTGACATTTTTTTCCTCTGCTTCTTCTAAGTGAGAGAAGGAGAAGGCTATCCTCCTGTTAGAATGCAAAGGTGGTGTGAGGAGACTAAAACCTTCCTCCATTTCCTCCATAAAAACTATAGCCAGAGACTCATGCAGGAGTGCTACAGAGGTCCTCAGTACAAAACTGAAGCCTTGAAAAGTTTGGCAGAAGCAGCCACCCATGTCACTGGTATCCTGCAGTCATGGGAACAATGCTATCCGCATTATACTCACACATGGCATTGACAGCCTGACCTCCTAGGCTGATGGGGGAATGAGGTTAATGAGTAAGCACCACCTGTGCATTGTAAGTACAACATATGTTACCTACCTATGCATACAACCTGTCAGTGTGTGCCACCACAGATCTTACACAGTTCTGAGTTCTCTCTGTAGCCTCCCCCCTGAAAATATTGCAGTGAGTTGGCAGCTGCACACACACACACACACACACACACACACACACACACACACACACACACACACACACACACACACATACACACACATATATAGGATGCACAAGCCAGTGCATTTCTTTGTGCCGGTCCCAAGCCCAGATAAATGGGGAGGGTTGTGTCAGAAATGGCATCCGGTGTAAAATTTTGCCAAATCATACATGCGGACAACAGTACAGATATACATACCGGATCGGTCGAGGCCCGGGTTAACAACAACCGCCACCAGTACTGTTGGCCAACAGGGTGCTGGTGGAAATTGGGCTACTGTTGGCCGAAGGAGGAGAAGAGGGGAAGGCATGCCCAAAGGCAGGTAAAGGCTAGGACTGTGATAGTGAGGGTCTGAACTTTGAATGTTGGCAGTATGACTGGTATAGGGAGAGAACTAGCTGATATGATGGACCAAAGGAAGGTTGGCATATTGTGTGTGCAAGAGACCAGATGGAAGGGGAGCAAAGCTAGGTGTATCAAAGGCGGGTTCAAATTGTTTTATCATGGTGTGGATGGGAGGAGAAATCGCGTAGGGGTTATCCAGAAGGAACAGATGCTAAGAGTGTTTTGGAGGTGAAAAGAGTGTCGGATAGAGTGATGTTTATGAAGCTGGAAATTGATGGTGTAATGATGAATGTTGTTAGTGCATATGCTCCACAAGTTGGGTGTGTGATGGATGAGAAAGAAAAATTTTGGAGTGAGTTGGATGAAGTGGTGATGACTGTACCCAAGGGTGAAAAACTGGTGATTGGAGCAGATTTCAATGGGCATGTTGATAAACAGAACAGAGGGGATGAGGAAGTAATGGGTAGGTATGGTGTTAAATGAAGGAATGCAGAAGGTCAGATGGTAGTGGATTTTGCGAAAAGGATGGACATGGCTGTGGTGAATACGTATTTTAAAAAGAGGGAGGAGTATAGGGTGATATAAAAGAGTGGAGGAAGATGCACACAGGTGGATTATATCTTATGTAGAAGGGCCAGTCTGAAGGAGATTGGAGACTGTAAAGTGATGGCAGAGGAAAGTGTAGTTAGGCAGCATAGGATGGTGGTTTGTATGATGACATTGGTAATCAAGAAGAGGAGGATGAGTGTGAGGGCAGCACCAAGGATCAAATGGTGGAAACTGAAAAATGATAATTGTGAGGTGGAATTCAGGGAAGAGTTAAGACAGACACTGGGTGGCAGTGAAGAGTTACCGAATAGCTGGGTAACTACAGCAGAGCTAGTAAGAGAGATGGCTAGAAAGGTGCTTGGTGTGACATCTGGAAAGAGGAAGGAGGACAAGCAGACTGGTGGTGGAATGAAGAAGTACAGGAGAGTATACAGAGAAAGAGGTTGGCGAAGAAGAAGTGGGATTGTCAGAGAAATGAAGAAAGTAGACAAGAGTATAAGGAGATGAGGTGCATGGCAAAGAGAGAGGTGGCGAAGGCTAAGGATAAGGTGTATGAAGAGTTGTATGAAAGGTTGGGCACTAAGGAGGGAGAAAAGGACCTGTACCAATTGGCTAGACAGAGGGACCGAGCTAGTAAAGATGTGCAGCAGGTAAAGGTGATAAAGGATAATGAGGGAAACATACTCACAAGCAAGGAGAGTGTGTTGAGCAGATGGAAAGAGTACTTTGAGGGGCTGATGAATGAAGAGAATGAGAGGGAGAGAAGGTTGGATGATGTGCGGATAGCGAACCATGAAGTGCAGTGGATTAGCAAGGAGGAAGTAAGGATAGCTATGAAGAGGATGAACAACGGAAAGGCTGCTGGTCCAAATGACATACCTGTGGAAGCATGGAGGTGTTTAGGTGAAATGGCAGTGGAGTTTTTAACTAGATTGTTTAATGAAATCTTGGAAAGTGAGAGGATGCCTTAGGAATGGAGAAAAAGTGTTTTGGTACCGATTTTTAAGAATAAGGGTGATGTGCAGAGCTGTAGTAACTACAGAGGGATTAAATTGATCAGCCACAGCATGAAGTTATGGGAAAGAGTAGTGGAAGCTAGGTTAAGAAGGGAGGTGATGATTAGTGATCAGCAGTATGGTTTCATGCCAGGAAAGAGCACTACAGATGCAATGTTTGCTCTGACAGTGTTGATGGAGAAGTACAGCGAAGGTCAGAAGGAGTTGCATTATGTCTTTGTGGACCTAGAGAAAGCATATGACAGGGTGCCTAGAGAGGAGTTGCGGTATTGTATGAGGAAGTCGGGAGTGTCAGAGAAGTATGTAAGAGTGGTACAGGATATGTACGAGGGTTATGTGACAGTGGTTAGGACTGCGGTGGGAGTGACGGATGCTTTTAAGGTGGAGGTGGGATTACATCAAGGATCAGCTCTGAGCCCTTTTTTATTTGCAGTGGTGATGGACAAGTTGACTGATGAGATCAGACAGGAGTCCCTGTGGACTATGATGTTTGCAGATGACATTGTGATCTGTAGTGAGAGTAGGGAACAGGTAAAGGAGACCCTGGAGAGGTGGCGATATGCTCTAGAGAGAAGAGGAATGAGGGTCAGCAGGACTAAGACAGAATATATGTATGTGAATGAGAGGGAGGATAGAGGAATGGTGAGGATGCAGGGAGTAGAGGTGGTGAAGGTGGATGAGTTTAAGTACTTGGGATCAACAGTTAATGGTGAGTGTGGAAGAGAGGTGAAGAAGAGAGTACAGGCAGGATGTAGTGGGTGGAGAAGAGTGTCAGGAGTGATTTGTGACAGACAAGTACCAGTAAGAGTGAAAGGGAAGGTCGACAAGAGGGTAGTGAGACCAGCTATGTTATATGGGTTGGAGGCAGTGGCACTGACAAAAAGGCAGGAGTCAGAGCTTGACATGGTAGAGTTGAAGATGTTAAGATTTGCACTGGGTATGACGAGGGTGGACAGGATTAGGAATAAGTATATTAGAGGGTCAGCCCAGGTTGGAAGGTTTGGAGACAAAGCCAGAGAGGCAAGATTACATTGGTTTGGACATGTGCTGAGGAGGGATGCAGAGTATATTGGGGAAAAGATGCTAAGGGTGAAGCTGCCAGGTAACAGGAAAAGAGGAAGGACTAAGATAAGGTTTATGGATGTGGTGAGAGAGGACATGCAGGTGGTTGGTGTGACAGAGCACGATGCAGAGGACAGGAAGAAATGGAAACAGTTGATCTGTTGTGGCGACCCCTAACGGGAGCAGCCGAAAGAAGAAGAATATATATATTTTATTTCAGAACAGTTGCTCATATTATTGTTTGTAAATGTCATGCCTGTGTGCTGACTGACTCCTGTTCACTGATGTGGTGAGTCATCAAATAAACAATAATCACACTTTCAACTGTTTTGCACAATAAATTCTGCTGAGGTGGTGCACCTAAAGTATGCACATACAGAATGTCCTCAAGTGGTATAATTTATTATAAGCTGTTAATTCACCATTTAACATGAGTTAATACCATGCATTTAAATAAAGACACACCATATTGTTTTTTATATTATGAAATCTTTTGTCAATTTAAAGTATGCTGCGTGTTGAGGTACTGCATGTTCAATTATTTTATTTTTTCTAACAGGATACTTCATGCCTTCAGAAACAAAAGTATTATCATCTGTGCAGTGGTGAGGGTGATGTGGCAGGAGTGTTTTTTTACATGGCAGGATACTCATTTTAATCTGTAATTTTCTTATTAGTGTGTCCTTGAAAAACTTATACATTTTTACTTTGAAGTTCTAGGTAACTGCCAGCTTTAAGAATGGTAATATATAGAGCACTGGTATGAAACCCTGCAATATTATGTTATGTCACAGACAGATTTCTTTCCACAGTTCCCTGAGGTTTTAGGCAGTACCATTACAGGGATGAAATGCATGCAGTCATAAAGTGTCCTAGTTCCCCCCTTATTTCTTTTACTTTTTTTTATTAACTTTTTCCCTTTTGATTAAAACATTGACCTGTGTTTGTGAAGATGAAACTGTAACAGAAATCACACTTGAATCACAGTAGGTCAAGGTCAAATGTGTTATACATATCTCCTAGAGATAGGCTAGATGATACTGGAAGTGATTTTGAAAAGAGGTTGTCATGAGATCTGGATGGTGAGTTAGATCAATGTCATGACCTGCTTAAAGGAGGTGATCCTGCAGACACTGATCTGACAGCGCTGCAGGAATGTATTCTGAACCTTGAATGAGAGGTTCTGCTAGGTGAAGATGAATGCTGACATGTCTACAAGAAATCTGTTGTCCTTGTTCTCCCAACTAATTGCATTACTTTCTTGAGAAGTACTTGAAGTGTCATGTGAACTTCCCCCAGTTTTCCAGACAGTATCCTAGCCTCATCCCCTTCCAAGATTGACTCCATCTTGAGTCTGGTAAGTCTGTGAATGGATGCAGCCACAGAAGCTTAGTGTCCCACCCCAGTACGCATCTGTGTGATCATGGCATTATCTTCACTCTGGAAATCCTCATGTATACCCTAGAGGACTCTAACCATTTTCATCTGACTGTTTCAGTGCTGAGAGCCATAACGCAGCCGATGCTTCCCATGTTTCCTGGAGTCGCTGTAACAAATTTCTTCACCTGGCTTCCCTTTGTAAAGGCTTCACTGTGGACACTGTTACCTCTGAATGTTTGCCATTATCCCCAAAGCCTACATCTGGGTTCAGAGATACTGCCGTACAGAGGATTGTGAGTGTTCCTCCTGTTCAAATATGAGTGTAGTGTCAGTATGTGTTTGACTTTGTAATATACTGTCACTTCCAGCAGAGTTACTAACATTTGTGAGGTGTAAGATCCTGCCATTAAACTTGGGGACTGTGTGTTACTTTCCTCAGGCTGCCTCATAAATATAGTTATGTTATCATCTTCATCATTAGCCATTCTGCTGTTGATATCTTCAAAATGTATTGGTGTAGTGGAACTGTTTGCTTCTGCTGTTGACCCTGTAAAAAATTAATTGAACACATTACCAATAAAGCAATATAATATACAACTGTACGCTTATTAAGGAGTTGTGGGGGAGCACTCTCCATGCACACTGCCTTCATTGTCGTTCTGTATAGATGTGGAAGTTTCACTTATTGATAGCAATTTTCATGAGTTTAATGTAATCATTCCTTGTCAGCATTCACTTCTCTATATAAATATATGTTGCTGTTTTTAAATCAACCTTCCTGAGCAGATGTCTGCTGTTGCTGCAAACAATGGTAATAGCCAATGTCCACATCACCTCTGATTATTCTAGTCCCATCATTGTCTGTGTCAATAGTCATCCCCATGGATAGAGAGGTGGTATTCCTCACTTGGTGTTGATGGGTTCATTGTTGGAGGCCCTCCACAGTACTGGTATGGTCACTTGCATTGTGCCTCGCCTTGCTTCTAGCATATCCTATTGTATCATTTCCCATCTTCTTGCACTGTGATAATGTGCTGTTTCTGCCACCCACTGCATTAATGTCCAGGACAACTTGATTGCAGGATTTTGTCCTCTCAGTTTGCTTGGATCTTTACCAGACAGATGTTTCCCAGATGTCCTAAGGGCTGTCATGAGGAAGTGATTTTCCTCATGGCTGAAGTAATCCTTTCTCTGCCTTGATCCCTTATTTTGCATCATTACTGCCCATAAAAAAGGCCACAGTCATTCACAAAAAAGTTTTCATGTAATCATCAGTCCAACACTGGGGGGGTTTTTGCTTTAGAGAGAGCAGCTCTCACCTGGGCATCTGAGATGTTTGGGAGGCTAGACTCTGGTGGGATAGATATTTCTCCTTTGGGAGGGAGGGAGAAATTTGCACTGAACCTGTCTGCCAGTATGTTGGCAATGTCTGTGGGTTCAGTGATTTTTTATCATTTTGGACTAATTCTGGGCATATCTGGGAGTTTCCACCAGGTTTCTAACATAGCTAAAGAAGGCTTTATGATTGTCTTTTGTGTCATTAGCGATTTTTCTCTCAAAGTTGGCCTTGGATGATTTTATGAGTGATCGTAGTTTTTGCTAGTATTGATCAGAGATGCCTTCCCATTTAGGGATTTTGCTCTGTCATGTAGTAGCTTTCTCCTCTTGTTGTAGAGTTTGTTTATGGCTGGAGTCCACCAGACCGGCGCCTGCCTTTGGTGGAAAACCTCTTGATTTTATTACGGCTTGCTCCATCCATACATTCCTGGACCTGCTCACAGCACCCATTTGTAAGGGTTTCAGCAGCCTGGGTTGTGGTTTGGACTGGCTCGGGGCCTTGAAGGATACCACTCCAGTCTTAAGAAGTGTGAAGTTTGCTTTTGAGAAGTTCTTCACTGTGGTCTTTTTGCTGGGGTGGGGCGGATGTGGATCTCCAGTGAGATTAATTTATGGTCTGATCTCACCAATGAGGGATATACTTCCAGTGTGGAGCATTTTGTCCCCATGTTTGTGATGATCAGGTCTAGTATATTTTCTCCTCTTGTGGGAATGGTGACTAGTTGTTCCATAGCATTTGAGTTTATGAACTCAAGGAACCTTTGGGCTAGGGTGTTGGGGCTTGAGTAATGTTCCCAGTCTATGTTTGGGTAGTTGAAGTCACCCAATATGATGGTGTTTGGAGAGACATTTATACTCTCCAGTGTCTTCAGGAAGGCTGTGTGGGTTTCCTGAGTTTGAGAAGGTGGTCTGTAGCATGTTACAAACTATTGGGCAGTTTTACCTATGGTTAATTGCACCTGGATGGTCTCCAATGCTTCGTGTGTTGCCACTAACCTGGAGGTGTGGGTATCCTTTATGAATATGGATACTCCCCCTCCTTTTGTAGTTCGGTCCGGATTTTGGGGCCGGAGCGCATGATATGAGGTATAACCTGATAGTGCTGGGGTGCTCTCAGGAGCCTTGAACCAGGTTTCAGTCACAGCACAAACATCGATGTTCTCCATACTGAGGAGGGCTTCGAGGGCGTGCATCTTGAGGTTTAGACTTCTGGCATTGAGCAGTATTACCCTTAGTTTTTCTCCATTTTTGTTTTCTAGGGCGGTAGGTTTATCATTTGAGCCTTGCCTAAAAAAGGCACTATGGGGGTGGCAAGAGCCTTTGCCAATATCCGGAGGCCCAGGGGTGACAGGTGCAAGCCGTCCCTTGCGAAGCAGCGTGGCTTGTCAAGCATGTCATCCCAGGCAGACAGACATTGGATCCTGGCTGAGGAGGGATGCAGAGTATATTGGGGAAAAGATGCTAAGGGTGAAGCTGCCAGGTAACAGGAAAAGAGGAGGGACTAAGATAAGGTTTATGGATGTGGTGAGAGAGGACATGCAGGTGGTTGGTGTGACAGAGCACGATGCAGAGGACAGGAAGAAATGGAAACAGTTGATCTGTTGTGGCGACCCCTAACGGGAGCAGCCGAAAGAAGAAGAAGAAGAAGAATATATATATTTTATTTCAGAACAGTTGCTCATATTATTGTTTGTAAATGTCATGCCTGTGTGCTGACTGACTCCTGTTCACTGATGTGGTGAGTCATCAAATAAACAATAATCACACTTTCAACTGTTTTGCACAATAAATTCTGCTGAGGTGGTGCACCTAAAGTATGCACATACAGAATGTCCTCAAGTGGTATAATTTATTATAAGCTGTTAATTCACCATTTAACATGAGTTAATACCATGCATTTAAATAAAAACACACCATATTATTTTTTATATTATGCAATCTTTTGTCAATTTAAAGTATGCTGCGTGTTGAGGTACTGCATGTTCAATTATTTTATTTTTTCTAACAGGATACTTCATGCCTTCAGAAACCAAAGTATTATCATCTGTGCAGTGGTGAGGGTGATGTGGCATGAGTGTTTTTTTACATGGCAGGATACTCATTTTAATCTGTAATTTTCTTATTAGTGTGTCCTTGAAAAACTTATACATTTTTACTTTGAAGTTCTAGGTAACTGCCAGCTTTAAGAATGGTAATATATAGAGCACTGGTATGAAACCCTGCAATATTATGTTATGTCACAGACAGATTTCTTTCCACAGTTCCCTGAGGTTTTAGGCAGTACCATTACAGGGATGAAATGCATGCAGTCATAAAGTGTCCTAGTTCCCCCCTTATTTCTTTTACTTTTTTTTTATTAACTTTTTCCCTTTTGATTAAAACATTGACCTGTGTTTGTGAAGATGAAACTGTAACAGAAATCACACTTGAATCACAGTAGGTCAAGGTCAAATGTGTTATACATATCTCCTAGAGATAGGCTAGATGATACTGGAAGTGATTTTGAAGAGAGGTTGTCATGAGATCTGGATGGTGAGTTAGATCAATGTCATGACCTGCTTAAAGGAGGTGATCCTGCAGACACTGATCTGACAGCGCTGCAGGAATGTATTCTGAACCTTGAATGAGAGGTTCTGCTAGGTGAAGATGAATGCTGATATGTCTACAAGAAATCTGTTGTCCTTGTTCTCCCAACTAATTGCATTACTTTCTTGAGAAGTACTTGAAGTGTCATGTGATCTTCCCCCAGTTTTCCAGACAGTATCCTAGCCTCATCCCCTTCCAAGATTGACTCCATCTTGAGTCTGGTAAGTCTGTGAATGGAGGCAGCCACAGAAGCTTAGTGTCCCACACCAGTACGCATCTGTGTGATCATGGCATTATCTTCACTCTGGAAATCCTCATGTATACCCTAGAGGACTCTAACCATTTTCATCTGACTGTCTGTTTCAGTGCTGAGAGCCAAAACGCAGCCGATGCTTCCCATGTTTCCTGGAGTCGCTGTAACAAATTTCTTCACCTGGCTTCCCTTTGTAAAGGCTTCACTGTGGACACTGTTACCTCTGAATGTTTGCCATTATCCCCAAAGCCTACATCTGGGTTCAGAGATACTGCCGTACAGAGGATTGTGAGTGTTCCTCCTGTTCAAATATGAGTGTAGTGTCAGTATGTGTTTGACTTTGTAATATACTGTCACTTCCAGCAGAGTTACTAACATTTGTGAGGTGTAAGATCCTGCCATTAAACTTGGGGACTGCGTGTTACTTTCCTCAGGCTGCCTCATAAATATAGTTATGTTATCATCTTCATCATTAGCCATTCTGCTGTTGATATCTTCAAAATGTATTGGTGTAGTGGAACTGTTTGCTTCTGCTGCTGACCCTGTAAAAAATTAATTGAACACATTACCAATAAAGCAATATAATATACAACTGTAGGCTTATTAAGGAGTTGTGGGGGAGCACTCTCCATGCACACTGCCTTCATTGTCGTTCTGTATAGATGTGGAAGTCTCACTTATTGATAGCAATTTTCATGAGTTTAATGTAATCATTCCTTGTCAGCATTCACTTCTCTATATAAATATATGTTGCTGTTTTTAAATCAACCTTCCTGAGCAGATGTCTGCTGTTGCTGCAAACAATGGTAATAGCCAATGTCCACACCACCTCTGATTATTCTAGTCCCATCATTGTCTGTGTCAACAGTCATCCCCATGGATAGAGAGGTGGTATTCCTCACTTGGTGTTAATGGGTTCATTGTTGGAGGCCCTCCACAGTACTGGTATGGTCACTTGCATTGTGCCTCGCCTTGCTTCTAGCATATCCTATTGTATCATTTCCCATCTTCTTGCACTGTGATAATGTGCTGCTTCTGCCACCCACTGCATTAATGTCCAGGACAACTTGATTGCAGGATTTTGTCCTCTCAGTTTGCTTGGATCTTTACCAGACAGATGTTTCCCAGATGTCCTAAGGGCTGTCATGAGGAAGTGATTTTCCTAATGGCTGAAGTAATCCTTTCTCTGCCTTGATCCCTTATTTTGCATCATTACTGCCCATAAAAAAGGCCACAGTCATTCACAAAAAAGTTTTCATGTAATCATCAGTCAAACTACACAACACTGGAAGTGTGCCTGCCATCCTCCTATATAAAAGGCAGGTAACAGAAAATTCCATAATTATCTGCACATGCAAAATTTCAGTCCAGCCAAGTAAAGTTGTCCTACATTAATGTCTGCAGTATCATAAATGCATTCAGACCAGTAAAGCCTTCACACTTAACAGATTCATCCTTCCCTAACCCTACCATCTTCATGTAGTCATAATACTGTGATTTTTTTTCTTTCTTAAGTCACACTCAGAAATCTTCAGGTAAGGACACATGTATGTGTTTGGCCAACAGACATCCTTACTACTTCAGTATTTCACAATTACAACACATATGTGTGCACAGTCATTACATGACACCATTGATCACCAATCATTTCCTACTACTGCTGCTGCTGTTGTGATTTTCCACTTAAAATGACAGCTGTACACTATTTACTAATGCAGCGATAATATGCCCATCAGTAGTTTTACATCATTTTCAAGTGCTTCATATTAAATTATAATATTTTTTACAGAAATTTTCCTTACTTTTAGAAGTCTACAGTTTCCTAATTAATTTGCTGCCTACACTGACTAATCTCAAATTAATATGATGGTGTTAAACTATTTCATGTAAATTCAGGTCCATTTACATGTTTTGCGTGCAAATTTGTCCCTTTTATGCTTAGCTCTAGGAACTGCAGTGGTATGTAAATGTGTAAGGCCACCTACTGATGTAAGTTGTTCTCGGGTGTTCATGAACAAAGCCTCAGTTTCACATAAATATACCATGAGCAGTGGTGGAGTCTGCAGCAGTCCCCATCATGCCACAGGAATGCACAGATATCCTCAGATATGCTCAAATTTTAACACATTCAGAAAAAAAACAAAATGAAGTCATGTGTATCACATTTCACAGAACCATGAAGTGCAATCTCTGCCCACCTAATATCATATGGGACACCTTCACACCTCATACCACTCGATACATAATAAAAGTCAGTAATCACATACATAGGAATATATATTTTTATGTCCCCTCCCAAAAAAATACTGCTGCTTCAAAGCAGGAATAAATGACATTTAAGTGTAATACTTCCAAAAAGATAGCTAAGGCAAATGTACAGCAACAGTAGCAACAGCATCAACTATAAGTAATAAAAACAAAAAATGATGATTGCATATTGTTTTTATGCATCATATAAATGAAATGTGAATGTATTCGCTTAATAAACATGTATGTGACAAAGCATGTTTGGTTAAACCAAACTTGCCAGTAATAACAGTACATGGTCCAATGCCCCTGCTGGTTAATTGGGTTAGGTTATGATGGTGTTATACTCCAGAAGGAGTGGTTCTAAGCTTGTGAACCACAGCCCTGCTCCTACTTTCCTCATTCTGGTTTTGGCACTTCTAATGATGGCAGCACATGTAAAGGCTCAAGGTCACCCTGTAAGCTGGTGTAATAAGGAGACAAAGATTATGGTCTACCTTTTCAGGGAGTCATACGTGGAAAAGATCAAGGCATTCGCAAGAGGTTCTGACTGGAAAATAATAGACATCTGGCAGGAGTTGGGTGGACACCTGGAACCCCTGACTGGGATCATGCGCTCCTGCCAGCATTGCCATCACAAATACAATGACCTGCAGAAGCATGGCCCCAATCAGCTGGCTGAGTGGGTTGAACAGATAAAGGCAAGAAGGCCAGAGTTCAATGGTAAGTATATTTTTCTGTGGGTCATATTAAACATTAGGTTAAACATGGGTTTAAAAAATATAAAAAGGTTGCATAATTGCAGGTGTAAATAAATAAATATGTGTACCTGCAAAATGTACCTGTAATGTTATTATAATAATAATAATAATGCAGAAAAAGCAAAATATATCTGTACACAGATCTGCATCTGTATACAAACATATGTAATGTTTAATTGATAAAGTAATTGTCTACATGAATACAAATGCAACATATGTATGAGTAAAATAACTTACACATATATGCCTGGAAATTAAACATAAAAATCTGCTTGAGTACACATATAAATATTTGTTCATGTATTTATACAGAAAGCAAAAAACAAAAAGGTTTGTATTTCCATATTTCATTTAGTATTCCATTAAGTTTGGTAGTAGTTAAATTAAAATTCAGACAGTCTGTGTACACCATGAAATATTTATTAGTGCGACACTGCAATTATTTTAGAAATGTATTTCTTTGACAAGTATAACTGCAAGTACAAGATGGCTGAAGTCACACTAGTCAGAGTAGAGGTTAGGGGAGAGGGGTGGGGGCTTGATCAATGTTTTAGCTCTCTAGTACTTCTGCATGCATTTTTAAATCATCACCCTATAACCTTAGATGAATA
>NC_056732.1:240201171-240278671 GCF_019279795.1 Protopterus annectens | reverse complement strand
CTCTGGGCAAAACTGCAATCCAAATTGTAGCTTGCTACAGATCACCCACCATGCCCCAGGATTCCCACTCCTCTTTTCTTGATGTACTGGAAAATATTAGGGTTCAACCAAACACCCTAATAATGGGCGATATCAACTACCCCACCATTAACTGGGAAAACTACTCCTGTACCAACTCCTTCATTCAACGCTTTCTGGAATTCATAAACTCCAATGCCCTGCATCAACTTATTCACACCCCCACCAGGGGCAACAATATCCTAAATCTAGTCATTACCAATATGAATGACCAGTGTTCCACACCTGAAGTCTACGCCTCATTGGTCTGATCCGACCATAATCTAATTACCGTAGATATCCACATACTGCCTCCACCCCCCCCCCCCCCATTAAGGAAACCATGGTAAAAAATGTCTCCAAAGCCAACTTCATGCTTCTTAAGACAGAAGTGGTGAACTTCATGACACCCATGCAGATGGACAATACAGTTACGACTACTGAATCCTGCACAATTGCACTTTATAAGCACTTACATGAGTGCATGGATCGTGCCATCCCAAACAGAACCAAGACGCTATCCTCCAAAAAAAGGAAGCCAATCTGGTGGTCCCCTGCCATAAACAAACTGTACAACAGAAGGAAGAAACTCTTGCAAAAGAGAGTAAAATCCCACTAGTGGAGGAGCTCCCTGGTCAGCCTCAGTAAGAAGCTGCAATCCCTGATAAAATCCTCCAAAGCTAGTTATGTAAACAAAATCGCCACTGCTTCTAAAGACAACCACAAAGCATTCCATAGCTATGTCAAGAATCTCAATGGCAACACTCAGATCTGCTCTGAGTTACAGCACAATGGCACTAAATATACAGACCTAACTGATATTGCCAACATCCTGGCAGATAGGTTCACTGCTAACTTTACCCCCTCTCACCCCCTAAAGAGCCCATCTCTATACCGGAAGAATGCAAACTTCCTGTAATCATGGCTGCCCAGGTAAAAACCACACTCTCCAAAGCCAAGAAAACAGCATCCATGGGACCAGACAACATCCCAGGCTGCATTCTACACAAACTACAGAACTAACTGGCACCCCACCTAAGTACCATGTTCAATCATAGCCTCACCTCAGGCTTTGTGCCTGCTGAATGGTGCACAGCAACGGTTATCCCACTCCACAAGGGGGGAGCCACCACGGACCCTGGGAACTACCGCCCCATTAGCCTGACGAGCCTGGTCTGCAAGGCCATGGAACGTATCATCATGGAACTTATAAACAAAGACATTGGTAATCTCCAAACTCTGGATCCCACCCAGTTCAGGTTTGTAAAAGGCAGATCATGTCTCCTAAACCTGATAGACTTCTTTGAAGCAGTCACCAAAGCCATAGACAAGGGTAAGGTGGTTCACACAGCCTATCTAGATCTTGCCAAGGCTTTCGACACCATCCCCCACTCTGGAATTATAGATAAACTCACTAAACTAGGTATAAATCCCTATGTCACAAGATGGGTTGCCAACTGGCTCACTGACAGAACCCACACTGTGAAAGTAGCAGACTCCAAGTCCGACTTCAGACCAGTGACAAGTGGAGTACCACAGGGTTCAGTCCTGGGTCCTCTCCTGTTTGTTATCTACTTCTCTGAAGTACAGGCTAACATAGAAGGTCTTTGGCTAATGAAGTTCACAGATGACTGCAAACTAGGAGCCATAAATGAAACTCCTAATGATGTGGACATCCTACAAAAGGGCCTCACTGAGACAGATGCCTGGTGTCAAAGCCATGGCCTCAAGCTCAATGCCAAAAAGTGCATTGTCATCTCCTTTGGTAAAAACTCTGTACCCATGATCTACAACATAGGTGGTAGTATACTTAACACCGAAAGTGTGATAAGAGGCCTTGGGACACAGGTGGACAGTAGTCTCTCCTTTGATAATCACATCGGCACAGTAGTCAGGAAATCCTTCTACGTGGCACACCTCATCACAAAAGGTTTCTCATCCAGAAAAAAAGAGGTCATTGTTCCCCTCTACTCATCACTCTTTAGACCCATCATAGAGTACAATGCCCCTTTTGGTATGTACCTCACAAGACATCTACAACAACTGAAAAGGCCGCAGAAATACCTCACAAAGAGGATTACCAGCCTCAAACAGATGACCTACGCAGACCGTCTCAAAAAACTCCAGCTTTACTCCATCACATATCGCCTACTCAGAGGTGATCTCTGCCTAACATACAAAGCTATGTCAAACCCAGAGCTGTTGGACATGCTCCACTTAAAGAAATCCCAATCCCTCCGAGCTACACACACTAGGGACCTAAACCTTGTCACCACAATAAACAGAACAGGCCGGAGGGATAGATTCCTGTCCCAGAGACTTCCCACACTCTGGAATAAACTACCTATCTATATCAAACAAAGCTCCTCATTAACACTCTTCAAGAAAAATCTTGATGATTGGATGGGAATTAGGAAATTCACCCCGGGCATCACCTCTGTGGCTCTGCTCGACAGTGGCACAGGAAAATTATTTTCTTGTGTGGCAAAAGCCAGGGTACCTTTTTGGCTGGGCTTGTATAGGCCCTAGGTTCGATAGCCTAGTACCTACCTATGAACCTATGAACACTGTCCTGCCAGGTAAGCATAAGCCCTTCCCATACAATTTCATACTAAAGTTTGCATAAGTACTTCCCAAACATTCTGTTTTACTTCCATAAAGATTTATAAAATAAAAATGCTTTAAAGTTAAAAATTAAATGCAGTGTAACGTGTGAATTTATTGTGTGTATTTTGTCTTTTGTATGTCCCCCTTTCTCTGTTTTCTGCTATTTTAATTATCCATTCCTTTGTCCTTTATTATTTTATTTCTCTCCCATTTATGTTCATTTTATTATAGATTCAAAATCCATTGGAGTGGCCCAGACATGTACCTCCCAGGTTAGGGAGTGCTTTCTCTCTGCCCATCCAAGAATGTGCTTGCAGGTTGGGGTGGTGGCATTGGTCCTGCAGGTACTCTGGCATGTGGCACTGACACACATCTCAACCTCTTAGAGCCAGAAATCTGAACAAAGCCATAAATAAAAGTGGGACAAAGGCATAACAATAGGGGCAAGTTTTAAATATTGCTATTGAAAATTTAGAAAGTTGATAGAGTGACAGGTTTTGCATTAACATCAATTTTCTGAAGGGTTTGAAGTCTAAAACTCAAATATCTGTCATTATTTTCTAACTTCAGTCTTTAATGATTTGCCACTAATTTGCCAGAACAGCACAATTTTATTAAAAAAATGGACCAAAACTATGAGGCAAAAATCTGGACATTCTGCAAAAATCTGTACAGTTTAGATGTATGTGTGACAGCATGACAAGCCTCATTGAATGGGGGGCTTTATGACTTGGCTGAGGACATGCTGGAGCATGTAGTGGACAGGTAGATTCAGCCTGTCAAAGTGTCACTTTTGTGTGGTCAAGACACGCTGTCCCAGCTGGTGCCGACCACCACACCACCACAGGCCCCTACCCCCTCATTCATCAGGGTCCTCCACTGCACCCCCATCTAGGAATGGAAACATTTGAAGGTCTGAGGCTGAAACTCCTGCTGACCCTTTTTCAATGTTTATTCCCTTAGCTTTTCACCTACATGCTCTTACCAGCTGTCCACCCCAACTACCCTATTGTATACAAAAATTGAAAAAATAAGGGGGTCACCCCCACTAAAAACATTGTGTGCCTCCTCCACCACCTCCTCCAGCACAGCCTTCTTGATGTGTTCTTTCTGTGTCACCCCTTTTCAGTCTTTTCTGTCTCCCCTTCGCATTTTTTAATGAAACCGTCAGTGTTCACATAGAGCTACCCTTTGTAAGACATTTCAAACCCCTTTATTTTTTAAAACATTAACAATGAAAGCTGCGCAGTTCACCTCTTGCCTTACATTTTTCAAGCACGACTGCACATAGAAGCATGCATCACTAATATCCAAAACATACGAAGCCTACAGCTTTCACTCAGTACTTTGTACACACTTAATGCTTTACTTTAGGTACTTTATACTTTTTCCCTAAGTGGCTGTGTTTTTTTCAAAATGCATATACACAGTGGCATTTCTCACAGATAACCTCTACATAGCTGTGAACTCCTGGACTATAAATACCACCGTGAGTATAGAAATATACAATGTTCTGTAAGGGCAACTGGATTTAGCAATGACTTTCTGAAATAAAAAAAGCATCATTTTTATGATCATTCCTTCAAGTGGAGTCCAGCTTGATCTGGGGTTCCAGAGACTTCTTTGCTTAAACCTGTTTTGTTTGATACTGGTTTTTTTTTTCCACTTTTCCAATCTCACCAAAGCACTAGATAGTAAAATATGCATAAAATCAGTGTGGTTCTCCCTAGTAAGGAAGTCTTCTTGTTATTAAATACATATCTAACTTGCATTTCACAATGAATTAGCGAGGGGGCCCAAAGGGGAATATCATTTAATGCAAGTTTCTGTACTTTGGACCTCCATGCATCACTAGGTCCATATTTCTGGATATGCAATGGCTGGAAGTGGTTATTATTAACAAGAGCATATGCTTTAGCACTAATGCTGACATTGTTACAGGTAGGCCTATGAAACTAGTGGATCTCCTTTGCAAATATACAAGTATTAAATCACCTAATGTTTTAGTGTACTTAGTTCTTACATTAGACTACTATTAGAATATACTTCCTCTTTTTATTGGTAATGTAAAGGCAATCTTGTTTCCTTGGGACACGTCCAGTAAAAATTACCTAAATAAATCTCTGCATTTAAGGTTAAGATTCTTTTCCTTTTTTTCAATCACATATTGATAAATTGTAAATTCTGTAAACAAAATCCGATACATTTATATCTGTAGATACAAAGATACAGAATGTGCATAAAATGGTACATGGTGCGCAAGGAGATTGTGTGTGAAGTGAAGGATCAGTACTAAGCAAATGTGTGTTTATTATCTTTTAAAGCACTCATTAATTCATTTTGTTTGTTTACTTATTTATTGTGCGTAGGAGCATTGTTAATGTAAGCAGTTACTAGAGTAAAATTGAATAGGACTCATTTACGTGAGTGAATCCAAAGAAAAAACTGCAAAATAATATTCAAAATCTGCTGGCAGACTTGCTGGTAGCTTGTTCAATGGAACTCTTAGTTGGCAGGAAAGGGCTGGCTCGTACTAAAGTGAACCTGCTCCCACAATACAGTATTTTGCAATTCAGAGATACGTTAGCCATAATGAGGAAAGATTTCATTATCAGCTAATTTGCATGTTTCTGAATGGCAGTTACTACTGTAATGTGTAGATCATTGCTAATGGCCATATTGTGTGGACAGACATTCCTCCATTCACTGTCCCATACACACAAGTAAACATTTAAACACAAACTTATACACACCACAACACTCAAACCTGTCTCTGAGTTGTCTGCCCTTCCCTCATCTAGTTGTCCCCCAAAACCCCGATCAACTTACTAGTTTAAAGGCCATCAAGGCACAAAAGTATAAATTACTCCCTGGTGTCTAGTGCTTCTCTTATCCATTGCAGTTTATGTGCCATTACAACACATGTTAATATTCCTGCTGGCTACTGTTTTTACCACTCCCAGATCCCCTTACTAGTCCACATGCCAGTAGATGCACATAGCCTTTTGGCTATATTCAATATTGAGTTATGGTAGGGCCAGCCATGTTGATCTATATGTCTGAGCAATTTAATGAATCACTCAGCACATAGATGCCTTCCTGGAGACAGTTCTGGGAGAGAGACAGAGAGAGCACATGGCTAATTATCTTAAGCCTCTCCACTGGATTGCATGTTAGCATACAGCACAGATGCATAGTCAGCCCTGCATGGTGCTGCATGTCTTTTAACTAAAGTACCATGCAGTACCATGACATGACTGTCTCTGAATTAAAAAAGGTTACTGTTACGTGTATATGTGTATATGTATATATATATATATATATATATATATATATATATATATAAGGAAAAGGTCCACTATGCAACCACAAGCAAGGTTGAAGGTATTACACCACCTATCAAATATAATGGGAGTGATTTAATATTAAGCCACAGTGGGAAATGTGTTTCTAGTGGGCTGGTGTATGTAGCAATATGCCAGAATTGCTATGCATCCTATGTCTTTAAAACATTACATACATTACAAAAGAGAATATATCATAAAGGAAATATAAATAATGCTCTGTTTAAACATACTCTAGTATGCAGTGTTCAGTGTAGATTCAAACTCACCATACTTGAAAAGATTCAAAAAAATCCCAGGGAGGGGCAATTGGAGACAACTATAGAGAGAGAACTGATTTGGCAACTTAGCCTTAATGCCTTAACCTTAATCCTCAGGTTTGAATACTCAAATTTCAATTAACTCTGTGTTAAAAATTCATACAGCGAAGTTGTTCATAGGTTCATAGGTAGGTACTAGGCTATCGGCCCTAGGGTCTATACAAACCTAGCCAAAAAGGTTCCCAAGCTTTTGCCACCCAAGAAAATTATTTTCCTGTGCCCCTGTTGATCAGAGCCGCAGAGGTGATACCAGGGGTGAATTTCCTATTTCCCATCCAATCATCAAGATTTTTTTTGAAGAGTGCTAATGAGGAGCTTTGTTTGATATAGGTCCATAGCTGTGATCCACTTTCACAATAATTTTTATAATAGGCTTCAGATATGAATTTTTTAATCAATTTAAGATTGTTCTTATAATTGAAGGTATTATGTATTATGCCTTTAAGTAGCTTATGTCAATATTATTGTTGTTTTTATGTACTTGTGAAGTTGTTAGTTTTCATATCATGTGCTTGTTTTTTTTTTGTTCTGATGAAGTCTGATGTCATTGTAAGGACAAAAGCGCTTAATGAATGTTGAATAAAGTCAGTATGTGTGCAATACAAATGCTTGTTCTATTAATATTGTCCTGAAGTTCCCTTGGTAGACTCATTTAAGGTTACATATAAGGACCCATTCCTCATACACTTGCAAGTTTTCTTTGATGGTACTGGACAGGCAGCCATTGTTGCGGTTATTGTTACGTGCTAACCTCCATCATGTGGGGATTGGGGTGATCCCCATCTTCCATAAAAAGCCTTGGGGCATCCTACTAAGAAATATTCCTAACACAGATTTCTTAAAGCAATACAAACATTTGGCCATAGACATGTAATTTGTCATGCTTTATTTGCTGAACTGTTGATCCTAATAATGGCGGTACCCTTCTTGTATACGTACAGGTAACCTTTATGGGATTCAGGGGGGCTGGAAGACAGTTATTTATTCTCTTTTTAAATGGCAGCAGCAGGAAATAAATCACAAACTATTGACTAGAATATGCCCCTCTTCAGATGTCAGCATTAGAGAATCAACAGATAGCCCACTTATTTTTATGCTGAAACATTAGGGGCTATGGGTTCTGTTCCCATGCAAGGTAATAGGTTCATAGGTCTTGACCATTACAAGGCTATCCAATAAGCAGAAGTCAAAATCAAACCTTGTTCCTTGTATCTGTAAGGTAAAGACCTTTATCATTATGCCAACCCTGCCCACCCAGTACTAGGTAATAAATCTGTAGAGTATTGCATGCCCAAGGCAAGAACCAAACTGTGAAATGCCAAATGGCATTACATCAACTACAAAAAAGTCAACACTCATATAGCCGATGCGACTGTAGTATAGCGGGTCTCTTTCCCCACTGCAATACAATCTAGGTGTTGGCATATTAATACATATATATATATATATATATATATATATATATATATATATATATATATATACACACACACACACACACACACACACACACACACACACACACATCAGCATATATATGCCCAGGAATAAAAGTGTACAGACATATATTAAAGAACAATTTGTGAAGAAAGACCAACATTTGGAAATAATTAAAAAATAATTATTCACTCACCCCAAAGATACCTCTCTTCCCCAGTGCCCTGGACGATCTTCCCCATGACCAAATTTCCCTATCAGGCCAGCTAATCAACTTGTTTAACACAATTTAATAAATAAATACATAGGATGAGTACCACCACTCATATCCTTTGAAAACAGGCTACTAGCCTGGAGGGACTAACACAGTCAACAAAACATGAGTAAGATGAAAGTAAATACAATAAAGATACTGGCAAACTGCTGGAATCACAATGCAAAGCAAAACAGAGTGCGCAACAGAAGTCTGAGTTGGCATGAGTCATTGCAGGATGTTCATGACAAACACGTATAAATGATCACTTAAATTACTTAGATTAAATGAATGAGTATGATAATCTAAGCAAATACTTGTGTAATTTTGCCACAAAAGTGGATTTAAATGCTCATATCCCGTCAAGGCATTCAGTGTTCATCACATTGCATAACACAGCATTATATTTCAAAATACTTATTAGCTTTCCTTCTATACAATAATTTTCTTGGACCCTTTAATATATTTAATAGCCACTTATGAAATGTTTGACAAAGGATGAATGCATCTTCATATGTTTAATTAAGTCTTTGTTTCATTGTTTAATTAATTAAACACGTGTTACATTCTAAATATTTGAATATTTCTTAGACGCTTACTTTCCCATTGAAGGCCATATAGCAGAGGTTCCATTTTCATCACACATACAATTGTCTTTATTTGGTTTATTTCTTCTGACATTAGATGAGTTAAATGTATGACAAGGTGATTTTAAAAACAGTTCAGTCTTGGTGCCATATGCTTGTAAATATATGGATACATGGAATCTGATTTTTTTAAAAACTTCTGCCATTTCGCTCAGCTCAGTGGCATGGATGAATAAAGCTGTGACTGTGACCCAGATAACCTGAGTTTGAGTGGAGGAGGACAAGGGTGTGCAGCCATTGCTGACCTGCCCATCATGTGGGAATTGGGGTGATCTCTGACTTCCATTCCACCACCAGCTGGTGGAGACTTGGAAACAACAAAAAGCTCAAAGTTGGTGATGTAGGCTTAGCTTTTCAAACAAATGATGGTTGTTCTGTTTGTGTGTGTGTGTGTGTGTGTGTGTGTGTGTGTGTGTGTGTGTGTGTGTGTGTGTGTGTGTGTGTGTGTGTGTGTGTGTGTGTGTGTGTGTGTGTGTGTGTGTGTGTGTGTGTGTGTGTCTGTGTGTGGCAGTACACACATGCACGGGGAAGGCAAAGCAGATCCTAGCATTGATGTGAGTGCCCATGTCAGCCACCCAGAGGTGGGGTTAGAGTAATCAGAATCAGTAACATGGCCTGCATTGGCAGATGTCTCTGAGGGTACAAATGCACCTCCATGGCTGCCTTTATGATACTCCCCTCTACATTTTTCTTACCCCTGGATCGAGGATACCAGCACAGGAAGAACGAATGGAATGAAGACCAACGGAAGAAGCCTTGATAATGCAGAGTCAAAGTGGAGAAAACAAACAATCTCTGCCATCTCAAGCATCAAATTAGGGGAAGAGTCAGCTGATAAGATGAGAACACTTTATTTTGTTTTGTTTACAATTTCTTTTTTATTTTTGGTTTGGAAATGCTACTGATCAAGGTTTCTAAGTTTATATTTTGAGCCAGTAATGCATATTATGCTGAGGGGTCCCCTTCTCCACTAAAAATTAGTCTGCCAGGACCCAGTATATCCATCATACTACAAGAAGTAGAAATACTTACATGTTGTTTGCTTTATGCCCTGATACTTGATGGGTAATGTGTAAATTTGAGAAAACTGTATGAGGACATCTAGTTATTAAGAGCAATTTTACTACCAAGACTAGATAGGAATCTTTTACCCAAAATTAACTCTTAACCTGTGCTATAGAGCAAATTTCATGCCTGACAGCGCGCTCGGAGGATAAAGGCTATGAACTGTTAACAGGCTGCTTTCTGTGGTCCAATAATTGATTTTCCTTACCCTCCATTTGCCTAACTGTGTGACATTGAACAAGTCAGTTTACCTGAGTCTGGAAAAGGTGTATGTGGATCAGTGCACTACCCTGGTTAACAAATGCAAATAAATAAATCTGAAGTGAGCTTGGTTCATGTGGTCTCTCCCTCTTACAGAGAGTTGGCTTTTGGCCACCTGATCCTATACCAGCCAAGCCAGACTTTTATGCCAAGACCAGTTGGTGAATCTGAGTGACCAATAGCATAGGTCAGTACCCTGCTCATGGGTCCATAGCAGCCCTTAATGGTTAGTCATAAACCTGCTGTTTCAGACTTTAAGTCCTTCAGAAAACCTATTATTCTAGCAACTTTCTAAATTTATACATGGAATGTTTAAAATGTATTCCTAAATTTATGCCTTTGACGTCCCGTTATTTTTGGCTTTGCCCAGAATTCCTACATTAAGAGGTTGAAAAGTATGTGGGACAAAATGATATTATTACCAACATTCCTGACAGCTAAACTAATCTCAAGCTAAGTACTGATGCCTTCTATCAAACTACTCTCAAGCCTTAACTGAGGATAGATTTGAATGGATGAGCTAAAATGTTAAGGAAAAAAAATCAGTGTTCCTGGAGACCTAAACATTGACTGAGACAGTACTGATACCTTTTTCTCACACAACAAAGTCAAAACTATTACAAGTTGTTAGCATGAGAACCCACTACCTGGTGAATAACTGCTTTATGGATACTGACTGAACTCCTTTATCTGTATCATGATTTAAAATGTATATGCAAGGAAGCTGCAGCACTAAAATCATGCTATGTCCTTTCTAACCCACAACAAGCATGCAAGGGGGTTCCACAAGGCTTTATATCTGGGCAATTGGGCTTTGCTGTTGATCTATATTCGTAAAGTTTATTTGGAGTCATTGTAGTAAACTGTACTTCAGTCAGTATTCTGGCAGCTTCACTTTGAGGGTTTTGACTTAACTATTATTACACCAAATCTCAAGCTAAGTACAATCTACTTTCTACCAAACCACAGTCATACCCTAACTAAGGATAAATTTGGATGGATGAGCTAAAACATTAAATCAGAAATCATTGCTCCTGGAGACCTAAACATTGACTGAGCCTGTACTATTTCCATCTTCTCACACAACAAAGGTCAGGGTTCATGGCCTCCTCTGCAGTTTATTAGTCTGTCAGCAAGAAATTATAACATATTCTAAATGTAAAGTGCCATACACTGAGTACTGTTTTCAGGCCCAAATAATATTAAAGCAGTTGGAGTGCTTCCTGGCTGTTTAAATAACCACAGATCTAGATATAAGTTTGTCTTGGGGCATCCTACTAAGAAATATTCCTAACACCGATTTCTTAAAGCACTACAAACATTTGGCCATACACATGTAATTTGTCATGCTTTATTTGCTGAACTGTTGATCCTAATAATGGTGGTACCCTTCTTGGTGCATAATGGCCGAGTGACTGAATAACAGGTCTTGGATGAAACATAACTTTAGCCAAGGAGATAGATCCTTTTGGGATTTGCCTCTTTCCTTGAGCCACACTAAATTGATAGTGTGAAATCAAAGAGAAAATGCATTACTGTATGCATTCAGCAGCGTCACAACACTGCAGAGACATATTAAATATTGCACAGAGCCTTATCACTGATATTCTTCATGGCTCTGACTGCCGTATTCTGGCTCTGCTCTTCATTCAAAACACAAGGTTTATACATGTTGTCTCTCCTTTTGGTAACCTTTTCAATCTTGTTATTTATCAGATCAGCAGAGTAGCTTCTCTGAAGAAATTTGTGTTTCAGAGACTAAAGAACTCAGCGTCTTATGTTAAATGGCAAGCCCTTAAGTGTTGTCCCTTTACTATACTTCTCCAACAATAAAGTAAGCATACCATACCATTAAAAATCAGAACTACCACTGGCAGCAGTTTTTTTAATAACTCTTTACAGGTATGTAACCATTACTTTTATAAATCCATAAATCTAATTAAGTAATGTCAGTAGTATCATAACTGCAAGTGCATGTTTACACATTCTTTAACCAGCTAAGCCCAATGGACACAATTGTCCCTTTTCAGGGGTGACTCAAGAACACTGTCAGATTAAGAGAGGTTCAGAATCACATGGTAGGCAAAAGAAGGTGGAACGAATCAAACACTGTACCCTTTAGTTACAGGAAGCAATTTATTAACAGTTGCACTAACTACCAATAAGATTTCAAGTACATATTTGTTTGATTCATATATAATAAAAATGTTTCCAGGGTCATGATATCTGCATGCCATATCAAAAAGATGTTGTCAATAAAATACTTTATATTCTTAAATTGTCAAACTTAAAAATAATTTAATTTCCCCAAGCAGCTCATAAATAGATTTGCATAGCTTGGGACCATCACAGCTCCCACCAAGGTATATGTAAAGCAGTCTGTGTGGAGACAGTCCATAAACCCTTACAAAGCATGTACAAAAACTTTTAACAAAGTCACCTCCAGAATCACTGAGGATGTTACATAATCTACAGAAATACGATATAAAGGTAAAATCCAGAGTGTCCAAGTAGCCACATATAGCACAGGGTACAGAATATTTACTGTAAATTAATGAAAATTGTTAGAAAAAGTAGGACGTCTTTGGGTAATTCTGCAAGTACCAACAACAGTTTAAGTTCAGATTTGTTTAAGTGCTCAAATCCAAGCACTGTACATTTCAAATAATAATAATAAAAAATACATCAGTAAACAAGCATGCATAAATATAAATAAGCAACATCAAACAAGTATGTTTTAAGAGCACTGTTAAAATCTGCAATTGTATGTATTTCCTGTAGATAACCAGAAAGATGGTTCCATAGGACTGGATACTGGTGATGAAATAAATGACGGCCAGAAAAATCCAAATTATTTATTGGTGAAGTAAGATTTTGTGAACTGGAACAAACTGATGAGAAGAATTATGAATATGTAGAAGCTCCTTCAAATAAGGTGGCCCAAAGTTATGAAATGAAAGCTATACCATAATAAGAATATTGTACATTATGCAATATCTTACGGGGAACCAGTGTAAATTATACAAAACTGGAGTAATGTGATAATGTTTTGGAAACATAAGGAACATACAGCAGAATGCTGAATAAGCTGAAGATGTGATAGTTTGGTTTCAGGAAGACCAACAAGTAAAGGACTATAAGAATCAAGATGTGAAGAAATCACAGCATGACCCCCAGTAGGAAGGTCATCAGGAAGAATAAGAAGCTTGATCATGGAAATACTTTGAAGATAGAAGCAGAATAATTTGACAGCATCTGAAATATGGTCCATAAGAGTCAGACAATCCATGCCACGATCATGCATCTTAGATGCAAATTTCAAGTCTTTTGCCATGATATTGGTCATCAAGCATCAAAACTGAAGGGAAAAGTTTCTTAAAGTTGTGTGAATCATCATTACTACAATTTTGGAGGTGTTGAGTTTGAACCTATTACTGACAATCCAGTGATGAATAAGTTCCAAGTCATAAGAAAGAGAATTAAGGTATGACACAGAATTCTGAGGGAGTGAGAGTTATGGTTATGTGTTATCAGCACCACAGTAATATTGAATACCTCTCGAATGTAGAACATCTCCTAACAACAATAAATTGATGGCAAATAGCAGTGGACCAGCAGAAAAAGTAAAAGAATTCCAGAGATGTACTAACACTAATTTAGAAATATAGTTACTGAAAGAAGTATCAGTAAGGATTTGGCCTGAGCAAAAAACCCTTGGTCAGGAATAAAATCAGTGTTATTCCTCTTTCAAGGAAAAAATAAGCTGACAAAGTGATGATCCCCAGTCAAATAAGAAAACATCTAAAACAGTAAAGTACAAAGAAAGAGCAAGAAATACTATGTTTTGGGCAGGAATGCGAACTCAGACAGAAGAAGCAGTGCAGAGTTGTGTCACGTGCAGTTCATACCATAACAACAGTCCAAGAGTAAAGATGATAACCTGTCCAGTTTAAAAAAAATGGACTTGAGTGTGTGCTGATTTGTTTGAGTTTAAAAAGCAATGTATCCTATATGTGTGGATTATTATTCTAAGTACCCTGAGTTAATCCAATTAACAAACACAAATGTAAATAGGATTAATGCATTAAAGTCTATATTCTCAATGTCCTTATCTGACTATGATCCACAGTATAATAGTCAGACATTCAGAAAATGAGAGCTTGATCGGGAATTCAAACATATAAAGTTCAGCCCACACTATCCATGGTCAAATAATTAAGTGGAAAGAGTTGTCTTAATTGTTTATGGAAAAGAACTCTAGCAATAGCTATGAGGATTTTGATTATATGACAACTCTTTGAACCACATTACTGATGCATGAATATTACTACAAAGTAAAGGAACTGCTTCATAAATTCAAACTTTCATTCATTAATTTATCCACCCATGCATTCATTCTGGAACTCAGTTAAAACAACTCATCACAGGGGAACAAGAGCCTATTTTCAAACTCAGCAAAGACTGAAATTCTTTTATGACAAAAACTGCAGAATACATCAGATTTCACGGTAGGAGACAAAAGTTGAAATAGTTTATAAAGTAGGTGAACCAATGTCCTGTGATGTCTAAGGGAAGAAAGAAAGCCATACAGAAGGAATTGCACACATTTGTTTAAGACAAATAATTCATAGTGCCAGGAAAAAGAGGAAACTAGTAATTTCATTGGAAAATAAAGATTGTGGTGAGATCTGTGCTAGCCAAGAGTTAGAGAAAGAGTGTTCTCTACTCACATCAATAAGAAAAGCTGCAGTACATCATGACATGTGCCAGAAGGAAGACTAGAGTTACAGAGATAACCACATTTTGAAATGCTCCAAATTTGCAAAACCATTAAAAATAGCCAGTATATATGGGCAGTTCATGACCAGAACATGATACTAAGGAATGAAGCTGGACGTATTGAAATATATTCTAAACGAGAAAAAAATATATAGGATTTCAGTATAAATCTCAAGCCATTTATATATTTAAATATGCCTTTAAATATATCATTGCCTGGTTACAGGAAGATGCGTGTCATGTGGTATACATCTTTCTAGAAACAGTCAGAGTAAAGAAATCATAGAGGTTAGCAGAGGATTGACAAATCATAGGATCATAGGAGATTACTAGGATATCAACCTGGATATCATTTTAAGCCTAGCCATTTCATCCTAATATAATACCATACAAATGCTAGTCAATACCCAAGATTGCATTTAGTGATGACTGCCCATGTCCAGGAGGGTTGTGGGCTCTATCACCGGTAAGAATTTATGGTGCTTCATCCAGGTTCCTCTTGAACAGTGTCACAGAGGTGCTGTGTTTCACATGAATTGGTAGCCTCTTCCAAAGACGTGGCAGTTGCTGGGAGATAAATCTGTCCCTCCAGCATGTCCTATTTAAGTCACAGGCCATATTTAGGTCCCTGGAATGGGTAGCCCTAGTCCCATTTAATTTATGGATATGCAAGTTCATTAGGTTTGGGTCTTGGATTGCTCTGTAGGCCAGGCATAAATCTCCCCTAAGAAGTCTATACAATAGGGAGTATAGTGACAGGGACTTTAGTTGGTCTGTGTAAGGCACATGCTGGAGCCCCTTGATCTTCTTTGTTAGAAACTTCTGAGGTCTCTCTAAATGCTGTAGGTGCTTAGCATGGTACATGCCAAATGGAGCGTTATACTCAATTATGGACCAGAAAAGTGCAGAGTATAGGGGGGGTTATAACTTATTTTGATCTCAAGGCAATGCCTTTACTAATCAAGTGTGCTACATAGAAAGCTTTCCTTACTACAGTAGACACACTGTGGTTGAAGTTAAGGTCACAGTCAACATGTGATCCCAGGTCCTTTTCCACTTCATGGGTACTTAGGGTATTGTTGTTGATTTGAAGTGTGAGGGGACATTGCTTGTGCTGAAGGGAATGATGACACATTTCTTTGCATTCGGTTTGGGACTGTGACTAATACATCAGTTGATGGTCTGAGTGAGACCCTCCTGGAGTATACTGACATAATTTGGGGATTCAGTGATTGCACCTAGTTTGCAGTCGTCTTTAAGCTTTGTCAGCCACAACCCCTTAGTTTTGACCTGAACTTCTAAGAAGTATATACCAAACAATAGGGACCCCAGCACTGACCCCTGTGGCACCCCACTGGTAACAGGTCTGCTGGTTGATGTGGAGTCACCCACTTTGTGTGTCCGGTTTGTGAGCTAGTTGGGAACCCATCTTACAATGAAGGGGTTTACATTCAGTTTGCTAAGTTTATTGGTAATGCTTGAATGTGGGATTGTGTCAAAAGCCTTTGCCAGTCAGAGGTATGCTGTGTGCACAGATTTGCCTTCGGCAATGGCCTTGGTCACATTTTCAAAAAATCCATCAGATTTAAAAGGCAGGATCTGCCCGTCATGAAGCTGAATTGGGTAGGATTCAGAGTTTGGAGGTCACCCATGTCTTTATTTATGAGGTCCATAATGATACATTCCATGGTCATACAGATGAGACTGGTCAGGTTTATGGGTCTGTAATTCACCGGGTCTGTTGCTAGGCCGCCTTTGTGGAGGGAATAACTGTTGCTGTTCTCCATTCGACAGGAACAAAGCCTGTGGTTAGAATATGATTGAAAAGGGTACTTAGTGATGATGTTAGTTCATGATTTAGCCTGTTTAGAAGACAGCCTGGGATGTCATCTAGTCCCATAGAGGCTGTGTATTTTTCCTTGGACAAGGCTTTGAGTATCTGGTCTTCAGATATGTAGGGTGGGGAGAAATTTGGGGGAAGGTATTTCGTAAGTTAGGAAGGGATAAGGGAGTGAAAATTTGGCCAAACCTATCTGCTAGCAGATTTGCTATCTCTGTGGGGTCAGTGTGTGTCATACTGCTGGACATAGTTGTAAAAGGCCTTATGGTTATCGTTGGCTGTACTTGATAAGTTTCTCTCAAAGGAACCCTTGGAGGATTAGACAAGTTGTCTTTTTTGCCTGTGAGGCTGAGGAGGGTGCTTTTCCATTGTTGGGGCCTTGATTTGTTTTTTTTTGGACAGCAACTTTCTGCATTTATTGTAAAGTTTGTTGATGTTTAATGTCCACCATGGAAGCTTGATTTTACCTGGAGCTCTGACTGATTCTTTCTGCTACGGCTGAATTTATACACTTATGCAAGTGATTGTACAGGGCTTTAGTGCAAGCTTTAGCGTAGTTACCACTTCCAGCTTGGGTGGGGCTTGGCATGTATTTATTCCTTCACCTACGAGGGTATAGTTTGCCTTGGTGAAGTTTTTTAGTCTGATTTCACCCTTTGTGAGTTCTGGTTTTAGTGCCAGCTCAAAAGTGACTGATTTGTGGTCAGTTTTAACTAATGAGGGTCTGACAGTTGCAGCAGTGCATCTGTTTGACATGTTGGTGAGGACCAGATCCAGAATGTTTGTTCTCCTTGTTGGGGTATGGACAATTTGTTCCAGGGCATTTGAATTTACAAAGTCAAGGAACCTTTATGCTAGTGAGTTAGTGCTAGCATAGGTTTCCCAGTTCATGGTGGGATAATTAAAATCCCCCATAACCAGTGTGTTTGGTAAAATTTGGTTTGTCTCCAGTTTGGTCAAGTAAGCTTTGTGGGTGTTGTGACTTATGGAGGGGGATCTATAACTGGCAATGACTTGAATGGGGTTTTACACACTGTAAAGTGAACCTGTAGTAACTCCATGGAGTTGTCCGGTCTAACTAGATGGGAGGTGAATTCATCTCTAATATAGATTGAAACACCACCTCCTTTTGTTTTCACACATTCATTTTATGGTCTAAAGGTGTGGAAGGCATTGTAGCCTTGCAAAGCAGGGGTACTGTCTGAGACCTCGAACCAGGTTTCTGTGACTGCACAGACATCTACATCTTCTAGTGATAGAAGTGCTTCCAGGGGGTGCAGTTTTTGGTTTAAGTTCCTAGCATTTAGCAGCATGACCCTTATTTTATTCTGATTGGTTAATTTCACATCAGTAATGTTGTTTTTGAGACCTTGCCTAAAAAGGTACTATGAGGGAGGCAGGAGACTTTGTCAGCAGCCGAAAGCATAGAGGTGCCAGGTGCAAAACACCAAGGTTTTTTGATCATGGCTTCCCAGATTGACAGGAACTGGATCCCTTTTGAATGACACCAAAGACTGAGCCAATTATTGAAATTAATCATTTTTTGTTTATACTGTGGCATCATTCTAGGTGAGGGTAGTATGCTGCTCAAGGTTAGAGACATACCTGCCTGGGATACATACTCAGAAAGCTCAACCATGTCTCTCTTCATATAGTCCAGTGAGGTACATCTCAGGTCATTCACACCAGCATGAACTATGACAGAGTCATAACGGTACTTGTTGCTAAGAGACCTGAGTGCATGTGTGATCTGATGAATCCTGGCACCGGACAGGCAGCTGACTGTGACATTTTCCTTGCCCAACCTGGTGAGTGGGGCATCTATGTGTCTCACTATTGAGTCTCCAATGACAAGAAAATGTGTAGTTCATCCATAGCATCCATGTTATTTAGTGTGTCTCCTGATTAAAATCTGGATGCTGCCATCATGGCCTTTATTCTTTCTCCTATATTTGCAAAGACTCCCCTCTCCCTCTCTTCATTCCTTCTGCTAGATTACTAGCTTTGTAGCCCTTTTTCTCCTTTCCTCATACTCCTGCATAGCATCCACTCTACTCTTTTTTAACCCATGAAATAACCCTTCACTTACATTAACTGCCTCCTTAACATCCCAGGTGAACTGCACTGACTTCTGCATTTTCATTTGCTAACGCTTTTTTCACAGTTGTTTGTATAGTCCTCTTTCCTCTTTATCCTTAGGTTGCATGATCCTTCTACTTGTCTGCAGTGTCTGAGGTAGGCCTCAGGACGTTTACACATAGCTTAATGCAGTCTGCCTTTCTGTAGTTCAATGATTTGGTTATATCTGCTTGGTCACTCATGGTAAGCCATTATTTTTCCTGGTCACTGTTGGCAAGGGCATTTTTAGTTCTAGGTCTTGCTCTCCCTTATTATTGGTGAGTTCAATTTCTTAGTATGTTTACAATTCCTTGTACCTTTCCACAGTAGATGAATAAATATATTTTAGTCTAAAATCTCCATCATTATAAGGAGTTCCTGTTTTCCCCGAGATCTTATTATTCCTTTAATTATTCACCATTTTGACCTTTAGCATCCAGCAGTTGTTATGTTCTATCTAACCACTAGTTCTTGATCTTCTTTCCCCTCTCATCTGCATGGTAGTTTTCATTTTTTTCTTCTACCAACCATCAAGTGCCTGTATCTTGCATACTATGATCGACTGTTTCATCATCAAGGTGAGGGCCAGACGATTTATTCCCTACCACACATTAGTTAACTAATGACAGCAAGACCCCATAAATACTTTTCAACCCTTCTGAGGTGAGATTTAGATGCTGAGAGTGAGCCATCATTTATGTAAGACACCCATTCCCTTTGGCCTAACCCCTCCTCACAAAGCTTGCAGTTTCTGCAGTTACTGCTATCTAAGGTGAACGCATACATGTGTCTACACATATTAAATGAAGCATGGTTTCCATCACAGTTTGTAATGCTGCAAGCCAGACCCAAACTCTCCTTGTAGCATCAGCAATGCAATGAAACAAACAAACCACCTCCCTTCACCCTCCTTTGTTATGGGTAAGGTCATGTCAGTGGCTCACTACCATCTCTCCCTTCCATCCAGCTCTTCCAGTTTCCCATCCCAGTAATGAAATACAGGTCATCTGGGGCAAAATGTGGACTTTATCCCTCTGTACCTCAAAGGCACCAGGTAGTTAACTTGTAGTGGTCTTTGTGGTTTCTCTCTTCCCTGGCCCTCTTTATTCCCTGTCCTGCAGAATTTTTGGTTTGTCAACTCTGCCTGTCTGCTGTCCTGCTCTTTCTTTTCTGACTGAGAAGCTGATATTCTGAAATATTTATATCACAATCCCTTTCATCATTTGCCCAGGTTTCAGTCACACCTAATCAATCTGATTTCCCCTTTTCTGTCACTGTGTGAAGGTTCCTGATTTTAGTCCCTAAACTTCAGGATTTATACAGAATGACCTGTTACCCCATCCTGCCAATATAGTTTTCAACAGTTTTTCCACTTTGTTAATCCCTTTTAAACTCAGACTAGTACACTGCATCACAGTCCTTTTTGCACCTACTCCTGCCCACTGTATCCTCTGCCATCCTTAATGAATCCAGTACTTTCTACCTGTTGCAGTCCTCATCCATTTACCTGAGTCCTTCTGTTAGTCTGCTCTCTTCCTGCATCCATCTTAATTTAATGGCATAATCATTTTATCTGTGCATTCTAGACTTCAGCAAGGTTGTCCCACATACCTCTCAACTGTACAGATTTTCATAGAATGTACAGATTTTTGCCTCATATTTTGGTCCATTTCTCATAAAATTGTGTTTTTCTTAAAAATCATTGGCAAATCATTGAAGGCTGAAGTCATAAAATGATGACAAATATTTCAATTTCAGACTTCATACTTTTCAGAAAATTCATGCTAATGCAAAACCTGTTATTATATCAATTTTCTAAGTTTGTAAGGGGAATGTTTAAAAAGTATGACTATTTTGGGGCCTCTGTCCCCACATTATTGATGGCTTTGTTCAAATTTCTTGTTCTAAGAGGTTGAGAAGTATGTTGTCCTGCCATGTGAGATGTGACATCTGTCAGTGGTTCAGGGGTTTTCTTTTTTCTTTTTCCATGCCACAGGCATCCTAGTCAAAATTCCTGCTCATTGGTCATCTTTCTGAAGCAGATATTTATAGTACCAGAAATAATCCTTCCCCGCTGTGCCGACACTCAGCAGTGTTTCTGAAAAGGCCAGTACACATCACAATTCTTTGCAACTCTTTGTATGTCCTAGGTCTTCCTGCATCCTTTACTGTGCCTCTTCTGTAACTCTGCATGCCATGACATTGATGCTTACATGTATTATGACATGCATGCACCTCCTACCGTCCATGAAAAGCTGGCTCATTCCCTGGCTTATCCTGTCTAATCAAATTCCTGAGACAGTTCTGTTACTTCTCCACCCCATTCTACCTTGCAATCATATGTGAGATTTCCCATGACTGAACTCCCAGTCACTAGAATTCCTACCTCCCCCATCTCACTTGTCATACTCATTGCAGTCTTTCTAATGCTACATACACTTGCCCTCAATCCTTCTGTCTGCACAATGTTTGCATCTCCTCCTGACCTGTCATCTCCTTGTTTTTAAACCACCTGAGAGTCCAGCACTAACTCCTGCCACCATGGTCAGTGTGCCCTTTCTTTTTGCATTGTTTTCTACCATTGATTCCTTCTTTTTCTTATTCTTCTTCTTCTGTTCCGTGATTCTTCCTTCTGCTTTAGTCCCCTCTGTCATGCAAATATCCATCTTCCTCTCACCTTCAGCCACTGGTACACCTGCCACCTCTGTGACTGTTCTACCGACCTACTCTACTTCCCCACCTTCAGTCATAAGTTGATCCTTTCTGGTTGCAACACCCCCCCCCAGTCCTGTTCTTATTTCTTCTATTTCTCTTGCCTCCTTCCTTTCTCTTCTCTGTTCCAAATATGATCCCCTGAATAGTCACTTTTTTCTCCCTCCTCCCTTTGCCAGGTTTTACTATAACTGCATTTGTCTGTGTGCAGATGACTGATACAAGCTCTTTGATCTCTTCTCGTTTGTTTGGTTACATCCCACTCCTCCTACAGGCTTTGCATCCACCTCTGTCACAGTGGTCTCTGAGCCATACTATCACATCATACATGCAGCATCAGGACACTGTCAGTCCCTTATGTCTACTCCAACCTATTCTTTTCAGTTGTTTTTTTTTCCTCTGTTCTGTTTTAAATATTTCTCTCTTTAGTTATTTGAGTATTTTGTACTAAATGATTCTTTACTGACTGATTACTAGTCTTCTCTTTGATTCCAAAGTAATTCTTGCTTCTGTTTACTGCTTCTGGTGACATTCCCAGTATACATAACAAGCAATGTCTTATTTTATGTTTGTATGTGTTTCTGGGTTAGGATACTGATCTCCATGGACCTTTGTCAGATTCAGCCCAGGAGTGGTACTTTTTTAATGTTGTATGCACGCATCTCTATAACTTTTTATTTTATTTTATATTTCTCTATTTGAATACTTTTTAGCAACAGCTTTGTTACAGCTTAATTAAATTTGATTCACCTATTCATCTTCTAAGCTACCTGCGCGGGTAAAAATTGTGGTTGCAGCAAGCTGATCAGAACAGACCAAGCTTTCCTATATCTAGCAGCAGTCTCCAGCTCCTAATGCAGGTTTTCCATGCATTCCTACTATGTAATCTTACTTTGTTGTCTCTTAGGTACGCTCCATGGATTTATCCTAATGGACTGTACCTACCACACTTTCTGCAGGGTGTTCCCAGGCCTTATCCTGACCAGAGTGTATTCTGACTAGGTGCTCATTCCACCTCAAGTGACTCCTTTCAACACAAAGGCGCAGTGGCTGTACTCTGAAGTCTTGCCAATTTATAAAAGTCCTCACACTATCATTAAAATGAAACTCAGACCCACAACCACTTGACTCTGCAGTCTCATATCTACAGTGACCACTCAAATCTATAACCAGAAGTGAGGATGGGGAAGTAGATTTTTTGACAAAATGCAAACTTCATCCTAAACCAAAGCTGTCACTTTACCACTACATTCCAGTTCAATGCCTGAGATACTATTCACTGCATACATTCACTGGCTAACACCTCAGTCCCCCTATACCTCACTTGTGAACAAGGCCTCAAGATACTTAAACTCTTCCACTTGAGTTAGCTGATCCCCTCCCTTGCAGAAAGCAATCCACTCCTTTCGAGGTGAGAACCATTAGCTGTAGCTTGGAATTGCTTGGTTTCATCCCAAACTTGTCACATGAAGCAGAGACTTAATCCACTGCATGTCAGAGATCACAGTCACTTGAGGCCAAGAGGACAGCATTGTCTGTACACAGTTACAATGAAATGCTCACATCCCCAAGCTACTCACTTTCCAAACCTTGAATGTGATTTGATGTACTGTCACTGAAATTCCTGAGCAGGAGCAGAGACAAGACACACACTTGGGCGAATCCCATGCCCACTACAAATGTGTTTGAACTAACACAGAGAATACAGGCATAATTCTCACACTGAGCTGCATTCAGACATGGCCCTAAGACCCTGTACTAAATTAGCTCCCCCACAAGACATCAGAGAGTATAGGTTCATGTGCTTTCTTTGGTCCACAAACACATGCAGACTCTACTGGCAAATTTATCGCTCCAGCACCAGTAAAAAAAAAAACTTCATCCAGTGTTCTACTGCCAGGACAGAATCTACACTGGTTCTCCTTAACCAGATGCTCCGCCATTGTATAGTGGCTACTTCCCAGTAGACTGGTGTAAACTTTTCTTGAAAGGCTGAAGGTGTACTCTTTCATCAGTGAACACATCTCTTTCCTACTTTTTGAAAATTGGGACCACCACCTTAGTTGCCTATCCAGACATACTGAGCTCATCTAGTGTCCAGTGAGGAGCAAAACAAGGTCCTTTCTCCGCTCTAGCATTCCTCACCTAAGGTTCATTATTCATCTTTATGCATCTAAAGAGCAAAAAAAGCCTTCTCATTTTAAAAACTGTAGCAAGTCACTTGCTGCAACTTATACCCCACACAAAGTACAAAGCAAGTACTTCAATCATGGCAGCAACAGCAAATGCAGAAAATAATATCAGAATTCATTTCTGTACTGATGTTCAGAGGTGCTGGTATTAAAATGAATGCATGCTTTGCACTACTAATTGGTCGGCATCTTGCATTTGCTGCACCCTGACAACCTGCATCAAGGACATCTTTCTATTTTACCCCATCCTATCTACACTTCTACAGAGGTACAGTGTGTACTTTACATTCTGAATAGAAAAGGCATGCTGACCATAGCACACCCACAATTATCAAACATTTTCAACATTTCAAGCTGAATCTCATCCATTCCATTACCATGCCGTTGTAGAACAGAAGTCAACAGAACTGGAAATTATGACTGAGACAAGAGCAATATGGAGTAAAGGCAAAACTGATGTCCATTATTAAAGTAAAAATTCAGGTTAATGCTTTCATTTGGAATTACAGACTTCATCAGACTACATAGATAAAAGAAATTACCTCCGCATTTAATCTAATAAAGGTTAGCAATTTTGCTGTCACTGCCTATTGCTTGTTTCTTATTCCTTTTTTGGATAACTTAGGATTCTTGAGTGCCAGGGTTTTGCAGTTGTTTTAGTCAGAGTTGAAAATGCATTAGGTTAATACATAGGTTCATAGGTTCATAGGTTTATACTAGGCTATCTGCCCTAAGGCATTTATAAGCCTAGCCCAAATTTTTGTGGCTTACGCCACCCCTTATATGAAAAAATACTGTGCCCATTAGTTTGTTGTGCCTCTGTCCAGCAGTGACACAGAGATGATTCCCGGGATAAACCTACGATCTCCCATCCACAGGTCAAGATTTCTCTTTAACAGAGCCAGCGAGGTGCTCTGCCTCACATGGATCGGGATTTTATTCCACAGCATAGGGAGTCTCTGAGTGATAAATCTATCCCTCCAGCACGTCCTATTTATATCCATGCTAAGGTTTAAGTCGCTTGCTCTAGTGGTTTTGGTGGATTTGGATTTTTTGAGGTGGAGCATGTCCATTAATTCCGGGTTGGACATGGCCTTGTATGTCAGGCACATGTCATCTCTGAGCAGACGGTATGCAACTGAATAGAGCTGGAGTTTCTTCAATCTGGCAGCATATGACAGATTTTGGAGTCCCTTTATCCTTTTGGTGAGGAACTTTTGGGGTCTCTCCAATTGCTGCAGATGTCGGGTGAGATACATCCCGAATGGGGCATTGTACTCGATCATTGGTCTGATAAGTGAAGAGTACAGGGGAACAATGACCTCACTAGATCTGGATGTGAATCCCTTCATGATCAGGTGGGCAATGTAGAAGGTCTTTCTAACCACTTTAGCAACGTGAGTGTCAAAAGAAAGGCCACTGTCAACCTGGGTCCCCAGGTCCCTGATAACCTCTTCTGTGCTTAGTGGATTGCCACCTATATGGTAGCTTGGGGTTACCTTGTTTTTCTTGAAGGGTATGACTATACATTTTTTTGGTGTTTAACTTCAGGCCATGGCTCTGGCACCAGTTATCTGTTTCCGTGAGTCCCTTCTGAAGGATATCCGTGTCCGATGCACTTTCCACTATGGCGCCCAGTTTGCAGTCGTCTGCAAACTTTGTCAGCCAAAGTCCTCCCATGTTGGACTGTACTTCTGAGAAGTAGATGCCGAACAATAGGGGGCCAAGAACCGAGCCCTGTGGGACACCACTTGTGACCAGCTTGGAGTCTGACATAGCGCCAGCAACTCTAACCCTGTGGGTTCTGTCCTTAAGCCAGTTTGCAACCCATCTTGTGACATATGGGTTTACATTTAAGCTGGTAAGTTTTTCTACAATACCCGAGTGGGGTATTGTGTCGAAGGCCTTTGCAAGGTCAAGGTAGGTTGTATGGACTACCTTTCCCTCATCAATGGCCTTGGTGACTGTTTCGAAGAAGTCGACCAAGTTCAAAAGGCATGATCTGCCCTTGACGAAGCCAAACTGGGTCGGGTCCAATGTCTGCAAGTCCCCTATATCTTTGTTTATGAGCTCCATTATGATCCTCTCCATAGCTTTGCAGACTAGACTTGTTAAGCTTATGGGGCGGTAATTACCAGGATCCGTAGCCTTTGTGGAGTGGGACCACAGTTGCCGTACGCCACTCCTTGGGCATGTATCCTGTGGTAAGGCTGAGATTAAACAGCTGCCTTATGTGCGGGTTTAATTCCTCATTTAGCTCATGTAGCACACAGCCGGGGACACCATCCGGTCCCATTGATGCTGTGTTTTTAGCTTTAGAGAGAGCAGCTTTCACCTGCACATATGAGATGTCTGGGAGGCTACACTCTGCTGGGATAGTTATCTCTCCTTTAGGGGGGGAGAGGGGGGTGAAGTTTGCACTGAACCTGTCTGCCAGTATGTTGGCAATGTCTGTGGGTTCAGTGATTTTTGTATTATTTTGGACTAATTCTGAGCATATCTGGGAGTTTCCACCCAGGTTCCTAACATAGCTGAAAAAGGCCTTATGATTGTCCTTTGAATCCATGGCAATTTTTCTCTCAAAATTGGCCTTAGTTGATTTTATGAGTGCTCGTATTTTTTACTAATAATGATCAGGGTGACTTCCCTTTATGGATTTTGTTCTATCATGTAATAGCTTTCTCCTCTTATTGTAAAGTTTGTTAATGGCTGGGGTCCACCAGACTGGACGTTTCCCCTTTGTGGAAAGAGTCTTGGTTTTATTTGGGATTGCCTGATCCATGCAGTCCTGGAGGTGTTCATAGAAGGCATTTGTAAGGGCTTCCGCAGCTTGGGTTGTGGTTTCCACTGGCTCAGGGGCCTGGAAGGATACCACACCAGTCTTGAGTAGTGTGAAGTTTGCTTTAGAGAAGTTCTTCACTGTGGTCTTTTTTGTTTGGGGTGGGGGCGGGATGTGGATTTCCAGTTAGATTAGTTTATGATCAGATCTCACCAATGAGGGATATACTTCCGGTGTGGAGCATTTTGTCCCCATGTTTGTGATAATGAGATCTAGTATATTTTCTCCTCTCGTGGGAACAGTGACTAGCTGTTCCATGGCATTTGAATTTATGAACTCCAGGAACTGTTGGGCTAGAAAGTTAGGGCTTGAGTAATGTTCCCAGTCTATATTCGGGTAGTTGAAGTCACCCAATATGATGGTGTTTGGAGATACATTTATACCCTCCAGTGTCTTCAGGAAGGCTGTGTGGGGTTCCTGAGTTTGAGAGGGTGGCCTGTAGCATGCTACAATTTGTAGAGCAGTTTTGCCTATGGTTAGTTGCACCTGGATGGTTTCAAGCTTGCGTTGCCACCAACCTGGAGGTGTGGGTATCCTTTATGAATATGGATACATCCCTCCTTTTGTGGTGTGGTCCGGGTTTTGGGGCCGAACGCATGATATGAGGTAAAACCTAATAGAGCCGGGTGCTCTCAGGAGCCTTGAACCAGGTTTCAGTTACAGCACAGACATCGATGTTCTCCATACTGAGAAGGGCCTCGAGTGCGTGCATTTTGAGATTTAGACTTCTGGCATTGAGCAGCATTACCCTCAGTTTCTTCCCATTTTTGTTTTCTAGGGTGGTAGGTTTAGAATTTGAGCCTTGCCTAAAAAGGCACTATGGGGCGGCAAGAGCCTTAGCCAATATCCGGAATCCCAGGGGTGACAGGTGCAAGCCGTCCCTTGCGAAGCAGCGTGGCTTGTCAAGCATGTCATCCCAGGCAGACATACACTGGATCCCCTTTGAATGACACCAGACATTAAGCCAATTGTTAAAGCTGATCATCTTGTCTCTATATTGTGGCATCATTCTTGGTGAAGGAAGGATACTGCTCAGGGTCAGGGTCATACCTGCCTGGGCTACATAATCAGAGAGCTCCTCTATGTCTCTTTTCATGTAGTCCAGGGAGGTACGTCTCAGGTCGTTCACACCAGCATGGACAATGACTGTGTCATATTTGCACTTGCCGTGGAGTAACCAGAGTGCTTGTGTTATGTGGCGGATTCTAGCGCCCGATAGGCAGCTTACTGTGACCCTCTCCTTGTTCAGCCTGGTGAGTGGGACGTCAGTGTGTCTGACTATGGAGTCACCTATGACAAGTATGTTTGGTGTTGTATTTGGCCTTAAGGGCTGTGACTGCTTTGCACACTGCTTTTGTGGTTTATGTGTTGCTTGTGGGGTGTCTTGAGGTAGCAGTTGTTTGGGTGTCTGCTTTGGAGGCCTCTGCTGTTTAGGTAAATTTTTACTCAGAGCCTCCGAGTATGTCTTTGTGTGTTTATGTGTTTGATTCAGTGGTGTGGTAGCATTATGTGAGGCTGGTTTTGTGGTGTGTGTAGTTGCCTTCTCCTCCTGTCTGGTCTTGCCAGTCCTGAGTTGAGAGAGCTCAGCCTCCAGTTTGGCTAAATAGCTGCATCTCTCGCAAGTATTTGTGTTATGTGGGAGGAGGAGAGGGTTGTCTGTGTACATGAGGCAGTTATAACATTGCCTCAAGATTCCCAGATTCACCAGCTGGACTGGAAAGGAGATTGACAACTGACCTTTGGACATGCTAGAATAATATTGGGAATTCCTTAATAATTGAAAACAAGGGCCAGTGGGGAGTGAGGGTGTAGTGCTTTTAATTTTTAGTGCTGACTTATATAATTGCTATAGTGAGCAAGTGCCAGGTAACTTGAGTGCAATGTGTTACAAGTAACTAAATGCAAAAATGACAGACAGTAACTTTCTTTCAAGTGAGTCGTATTTGCTTAATACCATCAACTGGGAAAACTACTCATGTACCAACTCATGTAACAACTCATTCGCTCAATGTTTTCTGGAATTCATAAATTCCAATGCCTTGGAACAGCTTGTCCACACCCCCACCAAAGGCAGCAATATCCTAGACATGATCATAAACCATATTGGGTAACTGGTGTTTCACACCAGAGGTCAACTGCTTGCTGGTCAGATCCGACCACAAGCTAATCACCTTAGACATCCATATCCCACCCCCACCCCCATTAAGGAAACCACCATCAAAAACTACTCCAAAGCCAACTTCATGCTTCTTAAGACAGAAATTACACCCAAGCAGATGGAAAATAGAGGTATGACTGCTGAATCTTACACAAATGCTCTGTATAAGCACATACATGAGTGCATGGATCGTGCCATCTCCAACAGAACCAAGACGCTATACTTCAAAAAGAGGAAGTCAATCGGGTGGTCCCCTGCCATAAACAAACTCTACAACAGAAGGAAGAAGCTGTTGCAAAAAAGAGTAAAATCCCAAGATTGGAGGAACTCCCTGGTCAGCCTCTGCAAGAAGCTGAGATCCATCACAAAATCCTCCAAAGCCAGTTATGAAAATAAAATCGCCACTGATTCCAAAGACAACCACAAAGCATTCTACAGCTATGTCAATAATCTCAATGGCAACACTCAGATCTGCTCTGAGCTACAGCACATTGGCACTAAATATATAGAACCAACTGATATTGCCAACATCCTGGCAGATAGGTTCAGTGCTAATTTTACCCCCCCTGCCTCTCACCCTCCAAAGGGCCCATCTTAATACTGGAAGAATGCAAAGCCCCTGTAATCACGGATGAACAAGTAAAGACTGCACTCACCAAAGCCAAGAACACAGCATCCATGGGACCAGACAACATCACAGGCTGCATACTTCACGAACTACAGAATGAACTGGCACCCCACCTAAGTATCATGTTCACTCATAGTCTCACCTCAGGCTATGTGCTTACTGAATGGCACACAGCGACGGTTATCCCACTCCACAAAGGGGGTGCCACCACAGACCCCGGAAACTACTGCCCCATTAGCCTGATGAGCCTGGTCTTCAAGGCCATGGAATGTATCATTTTAGAGCTTATAAACAAAGACATAGGTAACCTCCAGACCCTGGACCCCACTCAGTTTAGGTTTGTAAAAGGTAAACCAGACTGACTTCTTTGAAGCAGTCACTAGAGCCATAGACAAGGGCAAGATAGCCTATCTTGACCTCGCCAAGGCTTTCAATGTCATCTCTTACTCTGGAATTATAGATAAACTCACTAAACTGGGAATAAATCCCTATGTCATAAGATGGGTGGCCAACTGGCTCAGATGGTATTAAGCAAATACGACTCACTTGAAAGAAAGTTACTGTCTGTCATTTTTGCATTTAGTTACTTGTAACACATTGCACTCAAGTTACCTGACAATTGCTCACTATAGCAATTATATAAGTCAGCACTAAAACAGTACCACACAGTAAAAGTAGCTGACTCCAAGTCCAACTTCAGACCAGTGATGAGTGGAGTACCACAGGGTTCAGTCCTGGGTCCTCTCCTGTTCAGCATTTACTTCTCTGAAGTGCAGGCCAACACAGAAGGTCTTTGGCTAAAAAGTTCACAGATGACTGCAAACTGGGAGCCATAATAGAATGACCTAATGATGTAGACATTCTACAAAAGGGTCTCACAGAGACAGATGTTTGGTGTCAAAGTCATGGCCTCAAGCTCAACGCCAAGAAGTGCATTGTTATCTCCTTTGGGAAAAACTCGGTACCCATGAACTACCACATAGGCGTTAGCTCACTAAACACTGAAAGTGTGATAAGACACCTCGGGACACAGGTGGACAGCAGTCACTCCTTTGATAATCACATCACCATAGTAGTCAGGAAATCCTTCACAAAAAGGCTCTCCTCTAGAAAAAAGGAAGTCATTGTTCATCTCTACTCATCCCTCATCAGACCCATTATAGAGTACAATGCCCCATTTGGCATGCATCTCACAAGACATCTACAACAACTGGAAAGGCCACAGAAATACCTCATTAAGAGGATTACTAGCCTCAAACAGATGCCATACACAGACCATCTCAAAAAACTCCAGCTCTACTCCATCGCATATCGCCTACTTAGAGGCAATCTCTGCCTAACATACAAAACTATGTCAAACCCAGAGCTGTCGGACATGTTACACTTAAAGAAATCCCAATCGCTCCGAACCACATGCTCCAGGGACCTGAACCTTGTCACCACAATAAAGAGAACATGCTGGATGGACAGATTCCTGTCCCAGAGTCTTCCCCATAATCTGGAACAAACTACCCATTCATGTCAAGCAAAGCTCCTCATTGGCCCATTTTCTTGGGTGGCGAAAGCCAGGGAACCTTTTTGGCTAGGCTTATATAGGCCCCAGGGCCGATAGCCTAGTATCTACATATGAACCAATGAACCTATTACACTGCAAGATGCTTACTAAGATATGATAACTTACTTTCACTCTACAGTTTAGAGTAACTATACAAGAAATGATTAGGTATATACAGATATTGAAACCAGAGGACCACATATTTTAAATATCCACACTTGCTCTAGAGCCATAATCATGTGTGAATGGATATTTCTTAAATTATCGAGCTTAGGGAAAGAAATGTAAAATCCTAGTCAGAAATGACATATTTTGAATGATCCATAAACTACATCGCAACAATTGGGTTCAACATATACTATAAGTAATTTTGGGTTGTGCCACTACAATTATTAAAATGATAGAGTTTCACACCTGTGTTTTTAAAGCTGTCACAAAATAAGTAATACTTTTCTATCTTGTCTGTTTTCATATACAGCCTGGAAAGTGCTTGAAGGCACAAACTAGTGAGTGGGAGATAATCACTGAAGAATATAGAGATGTCTCAGATGAGAACAGAGACCTAGGGTGTGCATGCAAATATTTAAACTTTCTCAGAGTTTGGCACTTTCTTAAATGTCATAGCTTAAAGGGCAAAGTACATGTGAGTAGGACACTGTTTTAGGGTGACAGGAAACTACCCTGCTTTCACAAAGTGAAGTTCTGATACTCTGTCTTTGGAAATTTCATCCTGAAACAGCAAACTAAAAATAATTTCCCCACACAACATGTATCTATCCAGTCTACTGCATGTCATAAAATAGTAACCCAACATCCCATAGCCAGACCCTGACAAACTCAGCAATCTAAGAAAGAAGCAGAAAACATATCTGCTAGTTTATTAAAAATGTTAAGCGCTTTCACCAGTAATAAACCGTGACTTCTTCAGAGCAATTACACCCCCTCAAAGACCATTTTACACAATCAATACCACATGACCAACTCCAATTAAATTCAGTTAAATCAATTAATTTAAAGAAACACTGTAAGATACCAATCACAATAAAATAATAAAATAAAAAACATAATGTTATTATTTTATTGTGGTTGGTATCTTATAGTGTTTCTTTAAACTAATTGATTTAATTGAATTTAATTGGAGTTGGTCATGTGGTATTGATTGTGTATAAAAACGGTCTTTGAGGGGGTGTAATTGTTCTGAAGAAGTCATGGTTTATTACCGGTGAAAGTGCTTAACATTTTTAATAAAAAGGGTATTACAGTTCCGTGTTCTTCTTGTTCTTGTGATCAGTTTTATTAATTTAGTTTATGTGGTTTCCTATATCTGCTAGTTTAGCCAGATATAAGAAAGCCCTATGGAGAAACTTCTAAATGCTCAGTAACCAAGTAGGTGAGGACATAGTCAGCTTAGGCCCTGACAGGATTAATGATTTTTTCTTCATTCAAGATTGGCAGACCCACCACCTGAGAGAATACCTCCCATACATTAAAGCAGGATTCAAACAATACTCACATAAGAGATGGTAACATATTCAAATCAGAGTGTTCTTAATACCCACCCCTTTGATGTTCCCTGAATAAGCTATTAGTGATGAGGGGAGAAAAGGAGGGATCCCTCAGTTTGCCCTCTAAGTTTACTAGTCAGGAAAGATCTGGACTGTCCAAATAATAAATGATCTTTTGATAGGATCCCATATTGTACCTGAAGTGTCCCAAAAGCTACTACTCACTGTTACTAAGACATTTTTTCTAGGTGTTGCTTTCCACACCTCCCCCACCGAAACCAATCATTGAGAGAGGGCCATCATCCAGGAAGTTGTGAGGTGATGTGTGCATCTGCTCTCACTTCCTATTTCTACTTCTGTGCTTTGAAAAAGGGAACCCTCATCCCATGTCCAGGGCTAGTCTGGCTTCCCCCACAGACTGGGGCCCTACGGTGTCCATTCAAGGTCCCTGGACACAGAACTACTTGGCTTCTCACCCTCCCAATCAGCTGAAATTATGCTTAGTGTCAGATACGAAGATATCTTTATATGGCCTGAACCCCAACCCTGGTGACTAGAATGAGCACCTGCTAGGTCATGAGGGCCTGTTATACCCTCTCAGGATCCAGGAGGCATTTTCACTTGGACGTGCTACATATCCAGGGGCTACCATCAATAGCTTAGTAAGCACCAAGCCCACATCCATCCCAGTAAAACCTTTTTGTTGTCATTCACAGCTCAACTTGCACAATAGCAATTGTCCACTGGAAAACCACCACTACCTTCCTGCTGGTCAGGTGAGCTATAAGTCACTCATCTCCCATCCTCCCCCACCCGGCACTACCAGGGCATAAGCCACTATTCATACTCAAGCAGTCTCAGTCATAATCAGGTCTTTTTCCTTGTGTGCCCTGACCCAGTTTCCAACAAAGTTTGACCTACATTTGGGTACCTTAAACCTACCACCATCCAAAAGCTGAATGTTGGTAAACAGGGTCAAAGTCTACTGTGCTTTCCAGAGAATAAATTAAAAATATCCATTAATTTATTCCATCTTACTGCCTGATTAGTCTTTCAAACGTTGAATAGAAAGCACTGACATAAAAGGAGTGACTAACTGAACAGTTTTCTTTGAACCCAAACTGTTAAATTTTTAGACAAGCTCCTGTTAGTATCCCATTCACCTGCTGTTTCTACCCATTATAGGGATGAGCTCTATATCAGAGAAAACAGTCAAGCCTGTAATATTTTCTACTATATCTAATTTAAATTCTACAGCCATAACGAAAATGGTTGCATATTACAAGTTCTTATTGCTGTAGTTAGACAAGGCAACCTTCGGTCTCTCCTTTCATTAACATTAAAATGGCAACTTAGAGACACTCTCTCCTTATTAGAGACCAAAGATAACTAAACACCAGTTCAGGTGGCACATATAAAGTTAGTGCCTGAAGAATGTATATATTTAGTCAGAAACTCCCACTGAAAGATAAACTCTGAGCTCATGCCCTTATGAGGCACAAATTTCCTTGTTGTAGTTAATCACTTGGTTATGCTCACCTTAAAAGAAGAGACCTCCCTGTAAGTCTGCAGTGTCTGCTAAATCCCTACTATTGTAACTACTGGATACTTCAAAAATAAACTTAGGCTGTCCACCAGTATCTTCACATCTTCCCAACTAAATGAATTACTTAGTTGCGACTTTTGCAATACAAACTTCATTCTCAAAATGACTGCTAAGAGCTCCATAACTAAAATAAATAGGACTGGAGTCATTGTCCGTCCTGCTTGGCTCCTCTATGTCCATTTTGTTTGTTTGTTTCTTTCAGCTTTTCCCGGTTAGGGGTCGCCACAGCAGAACTCTGGTCCACTAATGATTGGCAGTAGATTTTGACATGCCGGCTTGCCGGGCCTAACGCACAACCTTCAACGAAGGAACGCCCATTCACGCATGTCGCCACACAGAAGACGCTCTAACTGAGAATCGAACGGGCAATGTCTAACTGTGAGGCGACAACGCTACCGCAGCACCTCTATGTCCATTTATAAACCTAAAATAAAGATCCCAACTTTAACCTGTAGTGGCTCCTTCATGTATTGTGGTCAGGGATAAGATCAAAACCTCAGAAAACTAAATCAGCCTTAATATTCCAAACTGCAAGGTCTACTCAATCATTTCAGAAACCTGCTCCAAATCTAAACACGGGCAGAATACAAATACAGTTCCGTATGGAAATATGGGAATAATAGTAGAAAAGTAGTCACCAGATGGGAAGATGTATAGGTGTACCATAAAAAAGCATTCAGCTTGTTTACACACATAAGTCTGTGCACTTCTCTTCTTTTTTTCCTCAAAATTGTTTTTTATTTTCAATTAAAATAACGTTTACATAATATTTTTAAATATAATTTTAAACAACTATATAGAATATTTACAATAGCCTGACTTTCAGTTATATCCACTGTATGTTATTAAATATAGAATTAACAGATCAGTTATCAGAGATACAATATTGATTATTGCAGAATGTTCAACAAAGATATAACTTTCTTCCAAGGATTATTTACCAATGGCCTGGGATAGATTTGTAGTTCTTTGATTTTTTACTTCCATCGATGCAGTTGTCTTCAGTAAAGTGTAGAATTCTTCCAAGGTCAGGGGTGTATTTGAATTCCACCTTCTGGTTACGCAGTTCCTAGATAATAGCAAGTACTGTCCATAACAAATACATATTTGTCTTATTCAGGTAGGGACCTTCATTTACATTTAGTGTTATCAATACTTTAGTTAAGGTAAAGGATTCATTAAATAAAGCTTGTAAAAAATGATTGATTCCGTTCCAATATGATTTAATTTTATTGCATTCATAAAAAATATGAATCCAGTCTGCTTTATTTGACTTTTCACACCTCCAGCAAAAAAACATTTTTAGTAGTACTGATCTTTTTAATTCTATCTGGTGTTAAAATGCTTTATGTAAGTATTTCCAGTTAAATATTTTCCAGTAATGTGTGTTAGAGGTGTAATTAACTGATAGTAAGATGTTACTTTTAATTTCTTCTGTTAACTGCAGTGAATGACCTTTTGTTAAAAGCTGCCAGTATGATGGTTTGGGAATTGTTTTATATGTTATTAACTCTTTATATAGATTTGAAATGGATTTTTTTTCACAACTATTATATATAAATTCATACAGAAAACGTATTAGATTTGGAATATTTTTAAATGAGGAATTATTAATTAATCTGCATAAATCTTGAGTGTACATTAGAATGCTTTGTAAGGTTAACCAGTCCTGTGTTGGAATATTGTAAGCAGTTTTTATCATATGTATATCTAAAACATTTAATTTATTTACACATTGAAACCAGCATAAGAATCCATTTTGTTCCCAGGAGTTAATTGTTTTCCTATATATTTTGTGAGGAAAGTTCTTAGTGATGGTAAATGGGGTTAAAAGGTCAAACCAAAGTTTTAGATCTATGTTTGCATTGATAAGTTTCCTAAAGGAATTGATGTAATGATTAATCAGTGTTGTTTTAGAAGGTTTTGTTATATTATATTGTATACTTATGCATAGTATGTACCAGGGTTTGTTTGATTTGTCTACTATTAAACATTTTTAACAGATTAAATTAATTTGCTAATATAGCCATTGTTAATTCTTTCCAGTTGGCAAAATAATTTGGGTTTATCCAGTCTATTGTAGTTTTAAGCACAGATGCTTCTCTTTCTGGGAGGTTCAATCCTCCTTGCTTCCAGGGTCTAATGTGATGAGTTAGAGCAACTCTATTCTTTTTGGGATACCATAAAAATTTTATTAAACATGAGTTTATTTCTTTAAGAATGCATCTTTCAGGAATTCACTGTATTGCTAATGCTACATATAGTATTTTTGGCAATAAGACCATTTTTATTAATTGCAATCTGTCTTCAAAAGTTAATATAATTTTGTTACACTTTTCTATATATGTTTTTATTGTTTCAATAATGCTTTTATAATGTATTAATATTGTTTTGTTTATATTTTTGCATAACACTATTCCTTGTACTTCTCTTCTAAGGAGGGCCACACCTGACAACCCTGGGGTGAATCTGTGGCTACCATCCATTCATCAAGATTAATCTTGAAAACAGCTATAGTGGTACTTTGTGTCACAGGCTGTAAATGTGTTGGCTAAAAGCCTATAGGAATAGGAATCATAGGAAAAGTCAAGGAAACTGAGTCTTATGACCATTACACATTACTGATACCCATCCTTGGACTGTACCTTCCCTCTCAAGGAGGTCTACACCAGTTAAGCCTAAGGTGAATTTTAAGGAAGATAGGGTATCATACTGCTTGATCTGTGGGGGGGAGGGGGTGCTGGGTAATGAACCTGTCTCTCCACTTTATTTTATTTTTCTGGTGTTAGTAAGACTGTTAGATTTGTGTATAAACAAGAGATCAAAGACCACTGGTTCCTTAATGGGATGGAAGGTAAGGCACTGATCTTTTCTGAGGAGTCTACATGATACTGAGTACATTGACAGTGCTTCTAGATTTTTTTTCTGATAGATTAGGAATTTTAAGCCAATGATCTTTTTAGTTACAAACCTCTGGGTTTTTTCTAATTGTTTAGTATGTCCAGTAAGGTGCATCTCAAAGGGAGTGTTGCATTCAATAACTGATCTAATCAATGCTGACTACAATGGGACTATGACCTCTTTAGATCTGGATGGTATTTCTTTGGCTTTTACCTTAACTAAGTATAAGGATTTCCTGACAACTATCATTACATAGAGATCAAAGAACACGGAATTATCGACCCAAATACTAAGGTTCCTAACAACATTTTCATTTTGAAGAGGAGTAGTATCTATGCTGTATGTTGGGGTGATCTATGTCATGTAATCGACTTTTTAAATAGTCAAATTTCATATGATCAAACTCATATGATCAACTATTTAAAACGTCTAACATATGTAAACTCAAACACAGCATTTTACCAGGGAGGCAAGCCACTCTGCACCCCTGCATCCCCTGCTAATTGTATATATAAACTCTGGGATCATACTACAGTGGTGAAAAGGGTAAATTCTCCAATCCCCACAATACTGCAATCTCAAGACAATTCACTATTTAAGCGAATAGGGATACGTTCGACATTTATAAATAGTCAATCACATGATTTGGATCATATGAAATTCAGCAAGTCGATCATATGACATAGACCCATTTGGGTAGGAGGGGTTGTTTATCAAATATGACAGTATGGCATTGTTTAGCATTTATGTTAAGTCCATGTTCAGTACAGTATGCATTTAAGAATGTAAGTTCTTGTTGGCATCAGAGGGGGGACTTGACAGTTTGTAGCCAGAGATCTTGGTTCTTGGTCTGCTGTATACTTCTTATTTCAGGAAGTCTGAACAATGCCAAAAATAATGGGGGAACAAAGGCCCAAAATCAGGGGCAGATTTTGCTTATTGCTCTTATACACTTAGATGGTTGATAGAATAACAGATTTTGTTTTAGCATATATTATCTAAAGGATAGGAAGTCCAAAAAATCAAATGGCTGTTATTATTTATTGACTTTAATCCTTAATGATTTGTTAGGAAAAAAAAATTAGGAGGAACAGACCCCAAAAATATGAGGCAAAAATCTGGGCATTCTGCAAAAATCTGAACAGTTGAGAGCCTTGCATCACACCAGTTGTTACATTCATAGTTTCAGATGCAATATTCACCACCTCCACCATGTGGGTTCTGTCTTTTAATGAATTTGCTATCCATCTTACCACATAGGGATCAATTTGTAATTCTTTAAATTTACTAACTATGCCAGCATGGAGCATGGATAATAGTATCAAATGCCTTAGCTAGAGCAAGGTACACCATGTGGAAAGCATGACTGCCATGAACAGTTTGTGTGACCCTTTTGAAAAAGTTAAACAGATGCATCAGACAAAATCTGACCTTGGAAAAGCCTTAACTGCTGTGGGCCTAGCCAGATTTTTTATGTCAAGGTTAATCAGATCAGTTGTATTGTTTTCCATAGCTTTGCAGTTAAGGCTCATCAGAACGATGGGCCTATAAGTTCTGGGTTCCATGGTGAGGCCACCTTTGTGGCATGGCATTATGTTGCTATGTGCCATACTTCTGGAACAAAGTCTGTTGCTAGGCTCAGGCTAAAATAGTTTAAATAGTGGCCCTGCTAGGACATGTTTAGTACTGTTGATTAAACAGCCAGGTATATCATCAAGCTCCATGAAGGCAGTGTTTTTGTTTTTTGACACCAGTTTTTCTACATGTTCTTCAGTGATGATGGAGGTTGTGAGATATGGGAAATGGAAGGCTTTGGATAGTCATCTCTGGGGTAAAATTTACAATAACTCTGCCAGTATATTAGCAATGTCTACTAGGTCAGAGTAGTTAGTACCATTTTGTATAAGTTCAGTGCAGTGTTGGGTGTTGTTTCTTATTTTACTGAAGTAGCTACAGAAGGATTTGTAGTTGTCCATGACTTTACATGCTAACATAAGTTCATGTGATGCTTTAGTGGACTAAATTGTAATTTTCATTTTTTTAGTTAATTTACTGAAACTTTCTTTGACCTGTGGGTTCTTTGAGCTGCAGTATGGTTTAGGGAACATTTTTCTTCTACTGCAGATTTTTTTATGTCATTGGACAACCAAGGTGCTTTGCTTTTAAATTGTTCATTATATTTTAATATACATGGTACTGCTAATTCTATGCATGTATATTGGTGTGAAGCTACTTTAGTGATGTCTGAGGTGAAGCTAATGTACCTGAAGTTTGAGACTTCATCATAGAATTTGATGAGATATGTACATTTGAAATCCTTCAATTCCAAAATACTGATTTCAGTGAGATTAGAGATATTGAGAGAGAAGGCTACTACCTTATGGTCTGCCTTATCCAAAGACAGACATATCTGGGGATTTGTGCCTGATAATGTTATATTCACAAGTACTATGTCAAGAATGTCATGTCTTCTAGTAGGGTTTGTAGCAACCAGATCCATGAAGTTTTTATTGGTTAGGTCCAAAAACATTTGGGCATCTCCTACATTGGAAGTCCAGATTCTCGTGTTTATTGAGGGGCAGTTAAACTCACCCATAATGACAGAATCTTACATAAACTTCAGGGGACATGGAAGTTGTGCTGTAACTGGCAATAAACTGATTGCAGACCTTGTTTGGTGTGATTTTGAACTCAGTAAGTTCAGTTTGTCAATCTCTTGGTATTTGTCTGGATGTGATAGGGTCCATTACAAGCATAGACTTGTCACCACTGTTGCCATCATAGCATGGTGGGCACACAAACCAGATCCAAGTTTCAGTGATTACAACAGATATGGATGCATTCCAAAAGCAAGAGAGTCTCAAGGTTGGGCAACGTGTTGTTGAGACGTTTGTCACTGAACAAAGCTGCATTAATCTGATCCTGTTTAGGTTTTGACACTTTGGCTACACTGGAATGATCTTTAATTGGATATAAATATGGGACTATGGGGACAGCTATGGCTTTAGCCAGTATGCAGAAGCCTTTAAAAAAGAGATGCAGGCCATCCTTTGCAAAGTAAGTGAAATTGTCAAATATCTCATTCCATACTGACACATACTGAATAACCCTGGAATGATACCAAATATGTATCCAATTATTGAAGCCAATCATCTTTTCTTTGTACCTAGGCATCATTCTGGAAGAAGGAATGATTCTGCTTAGAGCCAGAGTCTTGTATGCATTTATCACATGCTTGTAGAGCTCTGACATGTCTCTCTGCATATCCCTCAGTATTCTGCACCCCAAGTTATTCATTCTCATATGGCCAACCACCATGACATAGTCATAGAGATCATCCACGTGCAACTAACAATGGGCAAAACTGCAATTCAAATTGTAGCTTGCTACAGATCACCCACCATGTCCCAGGACACCCATTCCGCATTTCTGGAAACACTGGGAAACATAAAGGGCCTACCAAACACCCTAATATTGGGTATTTACAATTACCCAAACATTAACTGGGAGAACTACTCAAGTACTAACTCCCTTGCCCAACTTTTCCTAGAATTTATAAACTCAAATGCCCTGGTTCAACTGGTCAACACTCCCACCAGAGGTGACAACATATTGGACCTGGTCATCACCAACATGGGTGACCGGTGTTCCAGAGGTCAACCCCTCGCTGGTTAGATCTGACCATAAACTAACCACTTTGGATATCCATATTCTGCCCCCACCCCCGGACAAGAAAGCCACCATGAAAAACATTTCAAAAGCAAACTTCACATTACTTAAAACCAAGGTAGAAAGTTTCAAAGCCCCCATGCTGATGGATAACAATGTCCAAGCTGCAAAATCCTTTACTAATGCATCCTATGGGCAGCTACAAGAATGCATGGATCGTGCCATCCCAAGCAAAACCAAGACTCACTCCTCCAAGAAAAGGAAACCAGTCTGGTGGACTCCTGCCATAAACAAGCTATACAATAGAAGGAGGAAACTAGTACAGAAAAGAGTAAAATCCCAAGAAGGGAAGACATCCCTGATCAGTATCAGCAAGAAACTACGATCCCTCATAAAATCATCCAAGGCAAGCTTTGAAAGAAAAATTGCCAAGGACTCCAAAGATAACCACAAGGCATTCTTTAGCTATGTCAAGAATCTAAGTGGCAATGCTCAGATCTACTCGGAGTTAGTGCAGAATGGCACAAAATACAATGAACCGACTGTTATCTCCAACATCCTGGCAGACAGGTTCATTGCAAACTTCACCCCCCTCTCACCCCCAAAAGGGCCCATAACCATACCAGAAGAATGCAGAGTCCCTGAAATCACAGACACTCAGGTTAAAACAGCCCTCTCCAAAGCCAAAAACACAGCATCAATGGGACTGGACGGTGTCCCAGGCTGCGTCCTACATGAGCTCAAAGACGAACTAACCCCTCACTTAAACACACTGTTCAAACTCAGCCTCTCCACAGGCTACATACCCATTGAGTGGCGCACAGCAGTGGTTATTCTGCTCCACAAAGGTTGAGCCACAACAGACCCCCAGAACTATCACCCTATAAGCCTGACTAGCTTGGTCTGCAAGGCTATGGAGTGCATCATCATGGAACTCATTAACAGAGACATTGGGAACCTCCAAACACTGGACCCTACCCAGTTTGGCTTTGTTAATGGCAGATCATGCCTCCTAAACCTGGTGGACTTCTTTGAGACAGTTACCAAGGCTATAGACGAGGGAAAGGTGGTACACACAGCCTACCTAGACCTTGCTAAGGCCTTCAACACCATTCCCCATTCTGGTATTATAGACAAACTCACCAGCCTGAACATAAACCCCTACATCACAAGATGGGTTGCCAACTGGCTCATGGACAGAACCCACATGGTGAGAGTTGTGGGAGCTAGGTCCGACTCTAAACCGGTTACAAGTGGCATTCTCCAGGGTTCAGTCCTAGGACCCCTCCTGTTCAGCATATACTTCTCAGAGGTACAGGCAAGCACAGGAGAACTATGGCTGACCAAGTTCGCAGATGACTGCAAACTAGGGTCTATAATTGACTCTCTAGCTGACACAGACATCCTCCAAAAGGGTCTCACAGAGATGGATACCTGGTGTCAAAATCATGGCCTCAAGCTAAATGCCAGAAAGTGCATAGTCATCCCCTTTGGAAAAAACAAAGTACCCACAAACTATCACATAGGTGGTAGTCCCCTAAATACGGAAGACATAATAAGGGATCTGGGGACCCAAGTCGATAGTAATCTCACCTTTGATAATCACATTGCCAAAGTGGTTAGAAAATCCTTCTACGTGGCCCACCTAATCACAAAAGGGTTCGTATCCAGATTGAAAGAGGTCATTGTGCCCCTCTACTTATCACTCATCAGACCCATCTTAGAGTACAACACCCCATTTGGGATGTATCTTACAAGACATCTGCAACAGCTGGAAAGACCACAGAAGTACCTCACCAAGAGGATCAATGGCCTCAAACAAATGCCCTATGCAGCTCGACTGAAAAAACTCCAGTTGTACTTGGTTGCATACCACCTACTCAGAGGTGATCTCTGCCTGACATACAAGGCCATGTCCAACCCAGAATTGATGGACATGCTCCACCTAAAGAAAACCTTATCCCCTTGAGCCACACGCACTAGGGATCTAAACCTCACCACAACAATACATAGGATGTGCTGGAGGGATAGATTCCTGTCCCAGAGACTTCCCATGCTTTGGAACAAGATCCCAATCTACATTAGGCAGAGCTCCTCACTAACACTCTTCAAAAGAAACCTTGACGAGTGGATGGGAAACAGAAAGTTTACCTCGGGAACCACTTCAGTGGCTCTGCTGGACAGAGGCACAGGGAACTAATCTAAGGGGGCAGCGAAAGACAACAGATTCTGGCTAGGCTTATAAATGCCTTCGGCCAGATAGCCTAGTACCCACCTATGAACCTATGAACCTATATCTGCTTGGTGAAAGGACCCTAAGGGCACATTGAATCATCAACGATCCTGGCACCTGAAAGACAGCTCATTGTCACCCTGTCTTTGTCCAGCTTATTGAATGGTAAATCAGTGTATCTCATTAATGGAGTTACCAGTCAAGAATAGACTTTTGTTTGTTTCAAAACATTCAAAAGATTCAAAGTAAACTTTATTGTCATTTATGACTACACATGTGTAAACCTAAATGAAATTATGAGTATCAGCTCACCATGAGAGTACAGAAGAAGCATAGGATACAACAAATACAATACAACATTAACATATAACAAGTAAAGGAATTAGAGAGTAATGACCATGCCCCAAGAACATAAGAAAAAAGGTAAACCCCACATAGTCATATAAATACTGTACAGTAGCAGGATTACAGGTAAGATTGATTGTTGCAATGAAAAAAATTGTCACTCATTATGTACTGTTACATAAAGCAAGTAACAGGCAATTGCACTTGAATGTAAATATATACCTAAGTAAATAAAAAATATTGCACATTCCAAAAAAAAAAAAAAAAAAACACTGTTATTAAGTTAATTTGTGGTGGAGTCACTAGGGCTATTGTCCGAGTTAATAAGTCTCATCCTACCTGTTACAGCAATGCCTGTTGAATGGTCAGGTGTGCTGGATTTGTGACCATTAGGTTCTTCGTGACTCCCTGTTGAAGGTGTGTTTAGATGTGATTACAGTGTTCAGTTTTCACTAAAATCTAATCTCCATGGGTCCAAGAGACCTCCAGCAAGTCTTGTTTTATGTTGGAGTAAGTTAAGGCCATTTGAGCAGGTATTTGAACAGCTACTGGTTCTATACAAGAAAAACAAGTCAAATAAGAGTGGATCTTTCTGACCTAGTAAAGAGAGATACAAATCTCTACAGAGAAAATAAGTAACATAATTTAAGGAGAGACATAGGTTCATAGGCATTTACTAGGCTAATGACCACAGGGGACTTTTTAAGCCTAGCCATACATAATCTGTTTGTGTTGCTTATGGATTAGAAATCTCTGTAGCTTTTCCATTTAGGTTAAATGTGTAGATTTGTACAAACTGAAGGAGACATTGTATTCTCATAGACCTGATAACAGAGTATAGTACTATGATAACCCAGATGGAACAAGAGAAATATCTTTCAAGATTGATTTCACCAGATAGAATGGGTTTTATGACTACTGTGGGGACATGATGATCAAATCTGTGTGAATTTTCCAGATATACACACAGGTGATATGGGGGATTGTCATTAATGACACAGAGGACAGGAGAGTCCCCCCCCTTGCTGAACATTACTATAGTGACTTCCTTGCATTGAGTTTGAACCCATCATCTACCCACCAGGTATGTGCATAACCAAGCCCTTTTGGGACCACAGTGGCATATTGGTATTCTCAGATGAGCAAATAATGCATCTCAGCTTATACTCATCAGTAAATTTAGATGACCACACCTAAAGATCATTCGCTTGGATATTTGCAAAATAAATACCAAAGAGGAGGTGGACCAGCACTAAATAATGTTTGCTTATGTATTTGTTTGTTTGTTTGTTTGTTTAAAATTTGGTAACTAGGTATTTGACTGGCCAATTAACGTTTTTCAGCCATAACATGGGCTCAAAGTACATAATATCACAGAAAAAAAATCAATAACAAAAGTAAAAATACATCTTGAATCATGTTGTTGTATCTTTCGGCTTTTCCCGGTTAGGGGTCGCCACAGCGGAACTCCGGTCCGCTAATGATTGGCAGTAGATTTTTTTATGTACCGAGTTGCCAGCCCTGACGCACAACCTTCAATGAAGGCACACCCATTCACGCATGTCTCCACACAGAAGACGCTTTAGCTGAGAATCGAACAGGACAACGTCTTACTGTGAGGCGACAACGCTACCGCAGCACCACCACCGCAGTACATCTTGAATCATGTTAGATATGTATTTTTGTCATCACATGACATCTTGAATCATGTGATGACAAAAATACATATCTAACGTTAATACAGATAAAAAAGGGGGTAGCAAGAAACAACAGCATTCTCAATGTTTCAAACAATGTGGATATATGTAAATGTTTACAGTAAGTATTTACAGAGGAGTTGTTTTAGCAGAGTGATATCTATATGTAACACTTGTAAATATTACTGTTATATTAAGTCCTCAACCTACAGCAAGTTACCCAGTGATGTAAAAGCAATTGCAGGCAATTTCTTCTAATACATGTTAAACTCCAGTAGTTATAGTTTTTTTGTGTAGAAAGAGAATACCAATAGCATTTACTGCTTGATATCTACTGGGTAACCAGTTATCAATCCAATAAATAATAAATGGGTTAATATGACTTTTACTACATTTTCAATAATGCCAGGACTGAGGACAGAGTCAAAAAGCCTTGGCCATATCAAGGTAGACTGTGTGTACCCATGTGACCATTATCCACAGCCTGAGTAACTTTGATTTTTCAAAAAAATGCTTCAGAGATTTAAAAGGCACAATATGATGTGCTCTTAAGAAAGCCAACCTGGTTTGTATCAAGGAGAGTTAGGTTATCTGTGTCCATATTAATGAGTTCTACAATCACTCCCTCCGTGGCTTTACATATAAGGCTGGAGAGATTGTTGGGGCTGTAGTTGCTCTGGTCTGTAGAGGGGCTGTCCTTGTGTAGGGATATCATGATGTCTTTTTCCATGCTTCAGACAAAATTCCAGAGGATACTCTGAGGTTGAACAGTTTAAGTAGATTCTCTGATAGAGCATATTTTGCACTGATGAGAATGTGACTTGATAAGTTGTTTTGTCCAGCTGATGATTTACTCTTAGCTTTGGACAGGAATACAAAACTTATTCCAGACAAACTTGGTGAGGGCTATAATTTTTGGAATGGTGTGGGGAACATCTAGGACAGGTGGGGTGAAATTTGTAGTAAATATGACAGCTCAGATGTTGGCTATGACCTTGGGGTCTGTGTATGTCATGGACTAACTTAGCACATTTTTCTTAGTTTACTGATATAACTGAAGAAAGATTTGTAGTTTCCTTTGGTATCTGTGGTGACCTTAAATTCAAACTTTCTCTTACATTTCCTAATAGTACTTTTAAGAGTACTATATCCTAATAGTACTCTTAAGATCCTTGATGATCTCTTTCAGCATTTTCTTATGATGTGGAGAACAAACTTCTTACAGATATTTATTCTGTTTCTATTTTTGTTAGACAGTTTATTGATATGAGTTCTCCATGATAGGGTTTTTATACAAGCTGTAGGTATATGCTAAATCTTTTTTGTTGGTTTATTTTGCATAATGTTGTTGAGAAAATTGCCTAAAATTTCCACAAGCTAAAGTAGGTATGCCTCACAGAAATCCCTGAAGGTCATCTCATTTTATAGCAGGGAGGATACACTAATCTTGAATGAGATGATGACTGATTTGTGATCAGATATGACCATGGATGGGGAGATACTAGGTGAGATGTAGGCTGGAATAAATTTGTATGGACCAGAACCAGAATAGGAGATCATCTGGATTTTCCCTACTGCACTGTAATTTATGAAGTCCAGAAACTGTTCAGTATATCCATTATTCAGAGTGTATTTGAGTCATTTAGATGCTGGGCAATTGAAGTCACCCAACAGGATAGTATACAGTTTAATAGTAAGCTCCCTTGAGTATTTTTAGTAATTGCCATGATCCATGGGAGGCATTGATGGAGCTCTGCACATACCTATAATGTAATAGTTGGAGTAATTTAACATGATCTGTACTTCTAGTCACTTCAGAACCGAGTCATAAGTAATTTTCATAAGGGGATAGAGTCCCTGACAAATACCGATATTCCCTTCCTGTTTGCTTTGGACCTGAAGGCATGAACCCTGGTATGGGCCAGGTGCTTTTATTGTACTGGATTCATGTTTCAATTACAACACAAATAAGTATATGTGTTTGGTACATTGTTTTGCTTAGACTCCTAGCACTGAGTGGAGCCACTGCAATATTATCTGATTTAGAATTTTCTATGTTGCAATATCAAGAAGAGGAGCTTTACCTAAAAAAAGCACTAGGAGGACAGCAAAAGTATTTTCCAGTATGTGGAAATCCTGGTATGAAATGTATAAGCCATTCTAGGTGAAACAGAAAGTCTTATTCATAGTTTATTCCCCTGTTGGCACATAATGCCCCTTCCCTATTGAATGACACCAGCTGCTTAACCTGTTGTTGAAGTCAATGATCTTGTCTTGATATTTAGGCATTATTCTGGGTGAAGGCAACATACTACTCAAGACCAATGCCTCTCCTACTTCCAAAATGTGAGTTTTAAGGTCCATCTATCCAACAAGTGAGCAGCCCTGATATTGTTATGTCTTACACACTATCCCAAAACAAACTCTAACCGATCATCATCTATTAGAGATTTAAAAAGTGTGGTTCGACCTGCTCTGCATGATTATGCCATTTCCATCTGTTTCACAGTTGTATCAGTCTTTTGCCATGTTCTTCTTGTATCTGACCCACTTCTTGTATCAGACCCACACTAATAGATTATCTAGTATGTTAATAATACCTTCCAAGCTTATAGCTACTTGTGCAAGAGCTCTGTAGAACACCTCTGGTGCTGATGATACCCCAGCTGAAAGTCTATGGAATCTGTGCATTTCTAAAACCATACTAAATGTAGATAACTTGAAGCTTTATTCATCTAGCCTTATCTGTCAGAATCACTGATTTTCATCTACTACTTAAAAATTAGATTCAGGATTGTTTAGATTATTTCTTCTGTTTTAAGCATTAAGTAATGCTTTCTTTCATTTATTTACGTTTTATGGATCAATGCAAATGTGGCATTTTGTTTGAACAATCCCATTTACTCACATTTTCTTGGATCTAATTGCATCTTAATAACACCTAAGCTTTCCATTCTGCTCATTTACAACCCTCTTTTACTCATGAAAGCTATTTCTAATTTTATTTATTTATTTATTTTATTTTATTTATTTATTTATTGTAGTTGGTTTACCAGGATAGTCCATTGGGCCATAATGAACCCGTTTTCAATGGAGTCCTGGGGAGAAAAGCTCCAAAAAATATATTTTTGTAATTTTGAACATACATTCTTAGATACAAACAAAGTTTAACAATAGGTACAACAGTTAAAGATAAAGCAATATCAAGTAGTACAGCAAGTGTGCATTTAAAATACATTGCAGGAAAATGAATTAACTATTTAACATGAGCTTATCCATTTATGCAGAGTAGATTCAGAGAACAGGTTACTAGAAAGGAAGAGGAGGTACAATGACTTGGAGAAGTGGGGGAAGAGGAGGGATATGGAGTCAATTATTTATATGGACTTGTCTGGTTGATTAAAGATGTGAGCAGAGCCTGGAGTAGGTGAAGAGTGGTTATGTAGGGTGGGAGCAGGAGCATTCCCAATGTGATGTCAGGTGTGTATGAAGGGATTTTTTGAAAGCAGTGTGATTAGAGGTGGTGCGGATGAGTGGGGGAAGGGAATTTCACAATTTTCTTGTGAATATATCATTGGCATAGCATCTGCATGTATTTATATATGATATGCTCCTCAAAACTTCTTACATTTACAAATAAATCAACCTATTTACAAATAATATAATTGCAATGGTTCTATCCAGAATTAGAGATGTTTCTGTGAATGTGTGTCTATGCCTTAATGTTTGCCGAACATATTTTCTCCTTGTTTTTAAAATCGGAATTTGCATTGAATTGAATTATTTCTCATTTCTCACAAGCCAAACAGGACATAATATTAAATAAATTAGCTTGCTTGTGTTCTAACATTTGACATTTTGTACAGCTTGTTTTTATAGTCACATATCAGTGGCTTTTGAACACCTGGATTCACTTAATCACTTGAATTTGCTAACAATGTGCACACGGCATTCTTTTATGTGCCTTTTAGCAGTAGTATTTCAGACATAGCATGCACTATAGCATAAAGAAATAATATCCTGACTGCAACACATATTTCCTGGATTCAGTAAGTGGTCCAGCTGATAGAGGAGCTGATGGGGGGAGAGAAGTGATGAGGCTTGCCTCTCATATGGGGAGAGGGTTGAGGACAGAAGCCTGGGATGAATATCCTAGAATCTTTGCCAGAGACTGGAAATTTATTTTATTTATGTATTTTATTTATTTACTTACTTACTTACTTATTTATTGACATTTGGTAACTGGGAAAGTCCACTGGGTCAGAGACCCATTTTCAGTGGAGGCCTGGGAAGAAAAGCTCCTAGTACAATTACAAAGAAATAATACAGTATAACATAATATCAGAAAGTATTTACAGAATACAAAGGTAGTTGCAATATTAGTATGACAAGCGTTTATAAAAACATCAAAGCATTTAATTCAACAGCATTCATATTTGGAATTTTATTTTAAGTCATACAGTTAAACAATTACAAAATTAACATTACTCTATAAAGCTGCGAATACAGTCCAAATAGCCAGTAGTAGACTAAATCTAGAGTTAAAACAAAAACATAAGGACAGTAAAATAGGTGGGTGGAAGTTAAGAAATACTATTTGGTAGTGACTAGTGACGGTGATCTATTTATGATGGTTTAGGCCAGTGGTTGCAGGAACACATTTGATTATTGAGGTAATTGGACTTTAGTGAGATTTTGAATGCTTTTATGGAGTCTATTTGAGTAATAGAGGAGAGCAGAGCATTCAAACATTTGGCAATGGTGAAGGAATAAAGGCTTTGTCCTGCACATTTGTTGGTCTTTGACATACTTAGGAGCTGTTTACTCGAAGACCTAAGATTTCAGGTTGGGGTGTATGTTTGTAGCATGGTCTAAAGAGAGGGGCAGTAATTTGGGTTATATAGTAGTTTGTGAGTGAGCATTAGTTGGGACTATTGTAGATAGTGGGAGAATTCAAGCCAGTTTAAACTTTTTAAGGCTTGGCAATGATGGGCCCGAGTTGGCATGTTGGTAGCAAATTTTGCTATTTTGTAGTAGGATGACTGTAATTTGCTCTTAAGTGTTGAGTGCAGGTTAGTGAAAATGGGGCTACCATAGAGTAGGGTAGAGAGAAGTAGACAGTTGGTTAATTTTAACTTAGTGGGCATATCCATATAAAGTTTATGCTTACAGAGCTTACCAAGTTTAAAACGGGTCTTTCTGATTGTATTATGAATATGATTTTCAAAGGAGAGTTTGTCATCAGTTGTGACTGTGATGCCCAGAAGTTTTGATGATTTTGCTAGTTCAATTTTGGTATTGTTTTGTGAGAAAATCTTAAAGTCTTGAGTTAAAGGTCTGGATGAAAATATTAAAAGTTTAGATTTTTTTGGATTAAGTAGAAGTTGAGCATCATTTAGCCAGGATTCAATAGATGTAAAGGCTTTTTGCGTTAAATGTTGAAGAGCTGGCAGTTTGTTAGCAGAATGGACTGTTGTAGAATCATCAGCATATTGGATGAGAGTACTAAGATGGGATGCTTTATGGAGGTTATTAACGAATATGTTAAATAATAATGGCCCAAGAATGGGCCGCTAGGAACTCCTGTTTTGTTTATAAGATATTCAGATTACTTGTTTTGCCATTTGACAGATTGTTTCCTGACAGAAAGGTAGTTGGAAAACCAAGCCAGCAATTTAGGGATTCAAGTTGTAATAGTAGTTTAGGGTGTGATACTGTATCGAAAGCCTTAGATAGATCCAGCAAAATAACTAAAGTTGGTAGACCAGCATCTAAGGCTTTGTCAACCATTTTGGTGAATGAAAGTAAGGTTGTGGTTGTGCTGTGTGCAGGGCAAAAGCCACGTTGGGTGGGAGCAAGTAAGTTATTGTTGAAGAGATATTTTAACAATTGAGAATGTATGCACTTCTCTAGGATTTTAGATAGAGGAAAGAGTATAGGGATTGGCCAGTAATTAGAGAGATCACTGGTGTTGCCACCTTTATGTAAGGGAGATATAATGGAGTTTTTCCAGAATTGTGGAATGTATGATTCAGAGATAGATCGATTGATAAGAATGCTGACAGGGTATGCTAAATCATCAGCAGTGAGTTTTAGGTATTGTGCTGAAAGTCTATCTGCAGAGGGGGAACTTGGTTTTAGTTTAGTTAACAGTTTATGCACTAGAGAGGTGGGCACAGGTTGTATAGTAAAAGCTGGAGTGGGTAGACTATTACCTGAGTTGTCATTTGTGGGGGGAGGGGGGTGTATGTTTGACTTAAGAAAGGAGAGATCTGTGTTGTTTTCTAAACTATTAGAGGTAACGTTAGTTTACATAGAGAAATCATTGGCAAGTTTTGGAATGGTTTCAATGAAGTGAATGTTAAAGGCGTGGGCAATCTCTTGTGGGTCTTTATCAGGAGATGGTGTAGGATTTGGCTGGATTTCAGGATTGAGGAGTAAGGTTCATAGGTTCAAAGGTGTGTACTAGGCTAAAGGCCCTGGAGCCTTTACAAGCCTAGCCCATAGGCTCACTCTGGCATCGTGCCACCCGACCTTAGTTCCCAGTGCCTCGTCGAGCAGAGCCATTGGAGTGATCCCCAGGGTGAATTTTCTATTTCCCATCCTCTCATCAAGATTTCTCTTGAAGAGGGCCAGTGACGTGCTCTGTTTGACATGTATGAGAAGTCTATTCCATAGCATGGGCAGTTTCTGGGTTATGAACCTGTCCCTCTAGCATGTTCTGTTGATTGTGGTAATGAGGTTGAGGTCTCTGGAGCATGTAGTGTGGAGGGATTGGGATTTCTTTAGATGTAGCATTTCTAACAGAGCTGGGTCAGACATGGCTTTGTAAGTCAAGCAGTGATTGCCTCTAAGTAGACGATATGAGACAGAGAATAGTTGGAGTTTTTTGAATCTGTCCATATAGGACAAGTGTTTAAGGCCTAGGATCCTCTTTGTGGGGTACTTTTGTGGCCTCTCCAGTTGTTGCAGGTGGCTAGTGAGGTACATACCAAATGGGGCATTGTACTCAATGATTGGCTTAATGAGGGAAGAGTAGTGGGAGACAATGACCTCTTTCTTCCTGAATGCAAAACGCTTAGTAATGAGATGTGCCACATAGAAGGACTTTCTGACTACAGTGGCAATGTGGTGGCCAAAAGAGAGGTTGCTGTCAACCTGTGTTCCCAGATCTCTTATAATGCCTTCTGTGTTCAGTGGACTACCATCGATGTGGTACTTCATGGGAACTGGGTTTTTCCCAAAGTGGATGACAACATATTTTTTGGCATTGTTTAAGGCCATGGTTCTGATACCAGTCGTTGGTCTCAGTGAAGCCTTTCTGTAGGATATCAACATCACTTAGGGAGCTAATAACAGTCTCAATTTGCAATTGTCTGTGAACTTTGTCAGCTAGAGTCCCTTCGTGTTGGCCTGGATTTCAGAGAAGTAGATACCAAACAGGAGAGAACTCAGGACCGAACCCTGTGGGACTCCACTCGTGACTGGTCAGCAGTCTGACTTAGAGTCAGCTACTTTCACACTGTGGGTTCTATCTGTGAGCCAGTTTGCAACCCACCTAGTGATATAAGGATTAATGCCTAGCTTAGTGAGTATTTCTATGATTCCTGCGTGGCAAACTAAAACAATGAGTGAGAAGGTCACTGAAAAACCAATCAGTAAAAACAAAATGAAAACTCCAGCAAAGCTAGAACTTCCACTGAGTGACCTCCCAAACCTCTTGTATCAGAGGCGCATGGGATATATGCAAATGATCCTTATGAACATCAGGTGTTTCAGCTAATTCGCAATTCTGAATGCCCATGACTTATTTCATCATTTTAATGGACACTTTCAGGCCAATAAATCCAAACCCCACTAGCTATGGATATGCATATTTTGGCCTTGTTATGACCTCGTCAGTACAGCACAACTTTATTGGCATGTGCTATTTAGCTACAGTGGCTGACTAGGTGCAATACACACAATGATCTACATCCTACCTCTTTGATTTGCTCGACATGCAGTAGGAGAACAAAGTATTTTTACAAGCTAGATGTCACATCAACATATAACAAAAAATGAATTCATATCCAAGTTGCTGTGTATTTCAGATTAGGTCTGGAAATTCTATCTGAACTGATCACATAAAAACAATTGGAAGTTCGAGGATTACATCAGGATTACATGAAGAAGATACACTGTCCTCTGGAATTTGAACAAGTGCAGAGTCACTCTGAGAAATAGAGTCTCTGGCACAGGCACTGGTTAGGAGACTGGTAGTACATATGTCTTCGAGTCCTCCTGAAATCCATTCTGTCAGATTGTATGACGTAAGATCTCAGTTCTTCACAAATATTTTTGATGATTCCCACTCGGTCATATCCCTTAGATGTTTGCACTCTCACAATCTCTCCTTGTCTTAATAGTCTTAATGGTCTAAGAAGTTTGCTGGATTTATTGTAGTACAACTTTTGTGACTGGCATTTTTCAAAAGTTGAGTCTTGACCATTCTGTTGTTCTTTGTATTTGAAATCAATAATTGTTTACTGATTGGAAGAGTTGTCCTAGTCTGTCTGGACATCAATCTCTGAGCAGGTGAACTAAACAAATTATCTCGAAGAATGTTTCTGAAATTAAATAGGTTAAAAAACATTGGTACCATCTCTGCTGCTTGTAAACTGTGCACTATTGTCAGATACGACTTTGTGCAGACTACCATGAACAGAAAAATATCTCTTCAATTTCATAATGACAGTGCTGGATGTTAAGTTAGGAAAACCATTCCATTCAAAAATATCAGTAGCAACTGTCGACCATGGTAATTCAGGAATCTGGTTTAGCTGAAGTGGTTCTTTTTCTTGGTGTGATTTAGTGCTGTTGCAAATGGAACATGCTAGAGTTCCCTTCTCTCTAAATCTTTTGACATAGTAGGGCAAAATACGATGCCTCTTGCCCTTCTTTTGGTTGAATCAGTACCCAGGTAACCATAATGCAAGATTTTAATATATTCCTATTGTACTGTCAAAGAAATTACCACTTTAGGACCTTTCATGATGAATTCAATCTTCCATCATGAGCTCATCTCTGTAGGGAAAATATTTCTGCATGTCAAGTAGTAAACTAGTTTGTCGTGCTGGCCATCCTTGACTGATAACATGTTTCAGCTTCTGGAGAATTGGGTCTGAAACTGTGATTTCTAAGTTCATCAAAATTTCTGACTTCCATGACATCAAAGTCTGCTTTCTCATTAATATGCTGTTCTGTTATTTGTCTGGGTGCTCTTGGCAAAGCATCAGCAAGGTATAGAAATCTGCCTTTTATATAGACAATATTGAAATTGTACTTTTGCAATTTTAACATCATGCATTGCAAGCATGCTGGGGCTGTATGTACTGGCTTTTTCAGAATTGTCACTAGAGGTTGGTGATCAATCTCTGTTTGAACATGTTTGACATAAATATAATCACTGAACTTCTAACATGTAAACACTTCTGCCAAAAGCTCATTTTCAATTTGTGCATACTGCATTTCAGTTTGGGTTAAAGTTCTGCATGCATAGGCTATTGGTATGCCTTCTTGAAGACACGCTGCACCAAGACCATACTTTGAAGCATCACATGAAAGAGTTATAGGTTTGTGAACATCATAACATCTCAACGTGGGTGGATTGGCAATTTTCTATTTCAGAATGTCAAATCCTTTTAGGAGTTGTTCCAACAAGGACCAGTTTACATTTTTGTGTGTCAGCTCACATAACAGCACAGAAAGCTCACTCAGGTCTGGGATGATCTTTACTAAATAGTTGACCATACTAAGAAAACATTGTAAAGATGTGACATTTGCTGGAACTGGTATCTCAAGAATTGCTGCTTGCTTAAACAAATCTGGTTGTAAGCCAGAACTGGTGAACAAATAACTTCTTTCAGTTTGAATTTGCATTTCTGAGGATTCAATGCCACTCTCCTACCTTAATCTACAGTCATGCCTGACTGCCATAGGTCTTCTGTCACACAACCCATCCACCTCTTTGCTGGACACTTCATTTTCTCTTCACTTGACTTCTTCCTGTCTGTCCCAAATATTCTCCCTCCCCCTGAATACTTAAAACGTGCTGCAGAAGCAATAGCATATCCTGTCAGCATCCATAGCAGACTCCAATGTGCCTAACCTCTGTAAAAAAAATCTATCATCACCACTTTACATAAAGGGGGCAACTCCAATGAACTATCCAATTAACTGACCAATCTCCATCCTCTCTCTTTTTTCCATACTCCTAGAAAAATGCATATATAAGCAATTGCTTCACTGTCTCATCCAATGCAAACTAATTGCTGCTACCCAGCATGGTTTATGCCCATCACACAGCACCACCACTGCTCTAATCTCCTTCATGGACACTATGTCCAAATCCATTGACTCTGGTAATATCACCTCTGTATTACTACTAAACTTGTTAAAAGCATTTGACACAGTGTCTCACAACAAACTTCTTCATCAGCTATCCATTGTAGGCTGCACCCCACCATACGTCTAATGGTTTGCAAGCTACCTATCTAGCCACCAACAATGCATTAAATGGCAAACTAAACTATCCCAATACCAAACTAATACAACTGGGGTACCACAAGGGTCCATACTTGGACCTTTACTCTTCAATGTCTTCACCAACAACCTTCACACCTCCCCTTAGCTTCCTTATCCAATACACAGATGACACTCCCATAATTTCCTCCTCTAATAACATATAACATCTCCAGCAACTCACACAAACCACCTTCATCTCACTAAAGACATGGCTGAGAAAAGCCCAGCTACACCTAAATCCTAAGCAAAAAAAACCTCTTGCTTTTCTCAGCAAAACCAATGTCATCTGACTTTAAAATATTTTCTCAGGATAACACAGAAATTGAAACAGTTCTCACAGCTAAGCTACTAGGAGTTACCATAGGCAACAAACTAACTATCAAATCCCACACCTGCAATAGCATTAAAAATATACATCAAACTAGGAACACTCTATAGACAAAAAACCTTCTTGGATAATTCCACCAGAAAAACCCTTGCCAAAACTTATTTGCTTCCCTCTCTGTTATATGCAGCCCCCTTATACACCAATTTACAATATTCTCTTAAAAACAAGCTCCAATTCTGCTACCATAAAATTGCCAAATTTGCCACAGGCTTCTCCTACGGTTCCCATCACTGCCTAGCTCTGAAATAAATAAACTGGCTCAAACTCACACACCACCTAAACCTAGTTCAGCTGTCATCTGCACATAAAATGATATATACACCTGATAGTTGCCCAGCCTTCAAATCCATCCCAAAACCCTACTTCCCTACCAGAGCCCTCCACTCAGAAAACAAACAACTCCTAACCATATGCATTCCAAATAAAAGAGGTGGACAGTGCCTATACTCTCACGCTACTGCCAAGCTCTGGAACTCTCTGTCAACAGACATTACTACCAGTGAGTGCTTTAACAACTTCAAACACACCCTAAAAAAAACTTTTCTTTGTAATCAGACCTGCCCCTGCTTTTTCCCTAACAGGTGAACTCCATTCACTCTCTAGGGCCTTTCCTTTCTATATCTGGAGAACCATAGACCATGAATTTCATCCACTAACCATTACCATATCGCACTAAGAAACTATGTGTTTCTACACCTTTAACTATTCCCATCCTACTCCACAAGTCTTCTAAGCATATGCTTGTTTCTAATACTCTGACCCCCTGCCTGACTCTCACTCTTTACCTTAATCTTACCTGAGGGAAATAAACGTTGTAATCTTCCACCTTACCACTCATTACTTATCTAATGTGTACTTTAATACTTGCTATTGTCATGTACAATGCCTTAACTTTCATGTACCATTTGGAGATTTTCTCCCCGAGCCTCCGATGAAAATGGGTTCCTGACCTAGTCGGACTTTCCCAGAAAACAAATGTTAAATAAATAAATAAAATAGCAGTTATAACCTCCTTTATCTCTTTTAGTCTGGACAGTACCACAGACATTATTTTGCATGATGACAATATATTCTTTTAGTCTGGACAGTACCACAGACGTTATTTTGCATGATGAAAATATATTCTTTTAGTCTGGACAATACCACAGAAGTTATTTAGTATGACTAATATAGTTATGTTGGTGGCAAGTGCTGCATGTCTCTGTCTCCCAGACTGTCTACATATGAGTCTTCCAACTGCAATAAGGATGGTAAAGCTAGAGAAGTTTCAGGGAGAGGGGTCATATGGTGCAACATAGCTGAAGAATGGTTAATCAGATATATCATTAAAGTTGTTTTTGCTTTGAACCAGGCTTCATAGAATACAGCAGGGCAAATTTTGAGTTAGAACTATTAAAATGCATAAAGAAATGATAACCACGATGTGTTTTACTTTTAATTTTGTATTTGTTTTGGATATAAGACAGTTCCACCAGCCTTTCTGTTGAGATGATGATTTCTGTAAATGGAGCATCCAGCAACATTAATCTTGAAAATTATTATGGGCAGTTTTAGTCATGTTATTGAGGCAAACTGGACACCCAGAGTTGGAATTCTGTGACTTTTGTTGCTCAAACTCCTGACAATTAATATATACTATCTCCATGCCTTTTAAATTTGAGATGTAGAATGTAATATTTTGTAGCTTATACTTATTAAAGACAAAAGGTCCAGGGTTGGTCTCAAAGTCCCCAAAATGCTTTAGGTGTAAGTACAGCCAGTAGGAAATGCATAACCTAGCATATTCTTTTCACAGATGCTGAGTACACACATAAAATGCAATAGGTATCCCTACTGAAATGGCAGCACTCAAAATGCTGAGTGCTGATAAGCTGGAAAAAAAAAGACCGAAAACTAAGCCCCCCCCCCTACACCCCTCTCACCCCCGAGCTTATAGGCACCAACTCTAAGATCGCCATACCTCAGAGAAGAGGGAATATTCCTAGAAATGACATCTCAGACTTAGTAAATGTAAGCCCAATCCTTTGGCCATTCAGTCTCCGCATTTCAGAACTCACTCTGGTAGGTCCCGACATTTCAAATAGTTACCATGTAAAAAGTGGTGTAAAGTGGGTCAGGATGCTAACATCTAATTTGTTGACAGGTTTATAAATGGACTTTGGTATATAACAGTAGTCTTATTTTTGGGAAATAGCAGCTATAAAATCTGAGAGACTGTTTAAGGATAGCAATAGTGATATAGCCAAAAACAAGACCAGCAGAGTGAAGGTAGAGTTTTTGGAAGAAATGAGTGATACGTGATAGGTTAGCATGTGTAACTTCTTCTTCTTCTTCTTCTTTTGGCTTTTCCCTGTTAGGGGTCGCCACAGCAGATCACCGTCCACTCATGATTGGCAGTGGAGTTTTATGGTGTCGAGTTGCCAGCCCGGTGCCCAACCTTCCACAAAAGGCACACACACGCACGCACGCACACCTAGGGCCAATTTAGTGCGTCTAATTCACCTACAGAATGTCTTTGGGATGTGGGAGGAAACCGGAGCACCCAGAGGAAACTCACACGACCACAGGGAGGACATGCAGACTCTGCACAGAAGGCACCCCAGCTGAGGATTGAACCAGAGAACCTCTTGCTGTGAGGCGGCAACGCTAACTGCTGCACCACCATGGCCACCCCAGGTTAGCATGTGTAACTATGTGCAAAAAAATTGTAAAGTGAGGGCAATAATGGAGAAACAAAATGCATGTGATCTGTGACCAGTTTCTATTAAGACAGCTGAAATGGACCCAGCTGTTAATAAAGTAAACGATCTGGAAACAGTAAATAGGCTAGGTTGCTGTGGGCAAAGATCACATGATAGAGTTAGCTAATGACTGAGCAGGAGTTCTATGTGACAGCAAACAAGCCCTATCAGCAAAGAAAGACAGAGATCATGGTCTTGCAATAGTGAGAAGATGACTGATTGAGTAAAACTGTACTACAAGAACACCATCCCCTAGATGTCAGTAACTGAGGAGGATGGACAAGAAGAATTTTCTTTTAAGTCCATACTCAGGTCCAAGGACCAAACTGAGTAAACCAGATTAGTCAGCTTTTGGAATGACTGCCTACTAACCATCTGACCAGCCAAGGACATGATAAGTACATCAGAACAGACCAGAGCAAACAGGGAGCTTATGTATATCTGTGCTGATGTTATCACATGCATGCTCCCAAGGTTGTTGAACAAGTTTTACTTCTGGAAGAGGTTTATGTTTAATTAAAAAGAGATAAAAAGCTGCTGAAAAAGGGTATTTGTAGAACAGTTTCATTTTCTACAGGTTCACTGCTTTGTGGAGATGCAAACACTGTGATAACAGTATGACAGCTGCAGTTTTTGTTTTTGGGGGTTACTCTTAGGATCATATGTAGATAGAGGGCATACAGTCCTGGAAACCATTAAGGAGCTTAGCCCAAATTTCCAATTACACCAAAGCACTGCCTAGTTAAGCGACTTGCTCAAGGTCTCAGACTAGGTATATGAAGGTGGAAAGATCTGGTACCCTTGGCAAAAGCAGCAGCTCACTAACAAGCTGGAGTTTTAGTCCTCTGCACTATCTGCCAGATAGAAGTTTCAAACCCTGAACCCTTGACATAGGAAGCAGTTTGTCAAGCAGGAGTCAACCTACTATGCATAAACTAATATTATTCTGCACATATTCAAAGCATCCTGTTGCCAGTAAGGCAGTTGTTGTTGGCGACGTGTACACTTCCTACTTAGAACAGTTTTATTTTTTACAGATTCACATTGTCCTGTGAAAATACAGGAACCTGTAATACTGATAAGCCAGCTATGGTGATTGTCTGGGAGGGAGGAGAGGTCGTATCCTGCTACCTTAAGGCAGGTGACTGGGACACTTGAAAGGGATGATGGATTCTACTCATTTAATTTCAAAAACAAACATGATCTTTAAAATGTACTAGGGACTTGCTGTTTCTCAGGAAGTCACACTGAATCAGCAAAATGAATAAAAAAGTCTGTATCATAAGTATCAAAGTCAGTTATAATGAATTCAACACTTTTGGCTTTCCTGCAATCAGTCAATACACCATTGAGGCACTGTATGAGTTCATGGTCACCTTATATAGCAGTGGCTTGCTCGTATAGCTTCATAGGTACTTACCAGGCTGTTGATCTGTGAGTATCTTAAGAAGTCTAGCCTTACATTGCCATGATAGCTTCTAGCTTGTATATTTTGCATATGACTAACCCAGAATATGTTGATACATTTGCATATTTCCCCTAGCCATGAGGTGCAGGAATTCTAAACCAGGGTGAATTTGCAGTTACCTGTCCAGTAATCCCAAATTGCATTTGAATAGAGGAAGAGAACTACTTTGCCTTATGTGGAGTGGAAGACAGTTCCATAGAAGTGGTATTCTCTGTGATACTTACCTGTCACTCCAACACATTCTATTTATTTTCAAAAACAGATTGAGATCTCTTGAGTGGGTTTTTAGGACAACACTAGACTAAATGTGAAATAGGCCTGACAAAATAGCATCTGTTGAAGTTCTAAACATGAAATAGAGGTCTGTATGTTATTGAGAAAAGGGACAAGGCTTTGAGATGGTCTTCACAGTTTTTATGATTTAGGCCCTTCCATAAATACACCACAAAAAGCTTAGGGAACAATCTGGCCAGGAAATAATGAAACATTCTGTCTAATAAAGTGAGTGGTTTACCAGCTTATGTTTAAACAAGAAAAGCGTCATATTTGTGATAGAAATTGGTACATGATAAAAGCCTGTAAAACAAGAAAAATACATTTGTTCAGTAAGCTTGTGTCAGAAGTAGGGTTGCCAGCTTTCTTTGTGGCTAAAACCAGACTAAGGTCACACCCCTCGCATCACCCATAACTCCACCCATCCCTACCCCCTCTCCCATCCATGCTCTTCCTATTTTGTGACATCACAATAACATCAGCTGATGGGAACGCCTTATTTTTCTGTTCCTGATGCCTGCAGAGCCGTATGATGAATAATCTACTCCTATTGGTGTATTGAGAATAGGGGCACAGTAAGCAATGTTATCCTTACTTCATCATTAACACTGAGTACCAGATGGTACAATTTTTCCCAACACACACACACACACACACACACACACACACACACACACACACACACACCAAAATACATGGATACAACAGATTTCCTTCACAAGATTTTTCCCTACATAATCATGCATTAAATGCATATAGGGGGTCTCCCAAGTTCAAGGGGAAAGAAATCACCAACTAGAAAGGATTACCAAGAAGTTAACATCAAATAAACATGAACTTACTCAATGTTGAACGTGAACTTTGTATGCTATATGTAAATTTTGTTTTGAGGAATTTGTTGCTTTCCTTTTTAAATGCTCCTCAAGTTAAAATGTACTTTTTTCCCTTCTCAATTATGGAAAGTTTTATTTTATGATTGCCTGGTTTTCATTCTTAAATCAAAAAATGAACTATTTTCGGTTATACTGATAGTGGAGAATGGCGCAAAGTGTTGCATATTAGAATCCAATGTAAACATGCCTTAATCCTATCCAAGTACTGGTTGGTATGAACTACTAATCACCTTTCATTTCAATTATTTTTTTTTTGTTTCTAAGGCTCAAATTTATTTCTTTCCGAAGAAACATGATAGGTAAAGATACACTTCACCTTGCTCGTTTGAGGATTGCCACTTTTTCAAATGCCTAAAGTAGGACTTTTTTGTTAAAATGTGAAATTTTGCAGTAACAAAACACACACACTGCCAATGCAAAGGACAGAACTTCACTTTTTTGCCAAAATAAAAGTTTATGCATGCAGTATTTAAGTTGGTTATGCTATTTCTTATAACATTTATGCATTTCAAATACAAAATAATTTATGTAATTATTAAAGAAATATTAGGAAATATTTGTGCGTTTTAAAATCTCATGAAATTTACCATTTTTAGTTTTTTTTCAGCAGAACACTACTGCACAAAGAGGGACAGGTGGTAATCCTAGTTCACTTTGCGACTCTGACAAATACGAGAAATACTGGCTTTAAAAAATACCACTAAAATCTTTAGTAAATAGCCTCATAATAACTTGCAAGACAAATCTAACATGCACCCAGACAATGGGTAAATAAATGCAGTTCATTGGTGCTGAAATACTGATTTCTATTAATTTTGAGCCACTAGATGCATATGGTCACTACTTTAACCTACTATTACATAGTTCCCGTTATTAATCCCCCCCCCAATAAATAAACAAAATGTTACATTTCCAAAGAACATCGGAACTGTACAATCTTTCCCATATGTATATACAATAGAGCAATAATATCTTTAGCTGTACACCTTCACCCTTACATTTATTATACACCACACACCTTTTAACACTCAAGTACTGTGCTAACCTCTGTAACACAAACAATATATATGTGTTATCACTTTACTTTAATTACCTAAACTAATTGTCAGTATAGAACACCTAAACACATACAATGCCCAACCTTTGATTATTCATTCGCTCTAAAATTACATTTTGTGACCTGAAATACCTCACTCATCTCTACAAATGCTACCGGTCAATACCACCTTAGCCACCTGCTCCATTACACGTGAACCTACGTCAAGCGCAGTGAACCGGTAAGCCAATGGGATGGTGGGATTCCCAACAACCTTCAAATATGGAGATACCCCCCCCCCTTCAACGGGTGTGGCGGCAGCGGCGGGTAGTATGTAAAACCTCTATAAGCACCGGAGTGGTGTGATAAGCATTATTGTGTATACTGCAACATTATAGGCAACATCTTTTTGTTTTTCCTTTATCCCTACCTGTCTTGCAGGCCTTTTTACGTTTTCAGGTAAATAGCTATGCCGTTAATTAGAATTGCTCATTATTACAGTGGCACAAAACCCGGACTTCACGTGTCCGGTTTTGAATGAAATTTGTAATCGGACATTTTGTCAGAAAACCGGACAGTCTGGTCAAAAAACGGACAGCTGGCAACCCTAGTCAGAAGAGAGGAAAGGACATTTTGCACTGATTGCTCACATAACATTCTAGCTGATGAGTAAAACACAGAAAGGACAAGGTGTCCAGAACAAGGATTTCCTTAACACAGTTTCCACAGCCTGAATCTGCATAACATTAATTCACTGCTGGTATAAATGAAGGCAGAAAGCAAACCTGTGAATTCTGAAGTTAATACTGAAATTACTTTAATCATATGATCTCTGAATTATAAGCTCTTACACTTATGAGTATTGCACATTAGGATAATGCTCCCTCTCAGTCAGAAGTGGAATCCTGTATCAGTAATGTATCTAGCATATTTGATACCCGGAACAGAATTTGTTTTTTAACAAATCCCCAAAAGACTCAACCATCCTACAGGAAGGCTTGACCTAAATAAATAACTAGTGCCAGAATCATGGACTAAAGCTAAATGTCTAACATACATTATCATCTCCTTTGGAAAGTTGAGTACAACATTGACAACACACCCCTAAGAGCTGACCCAGTACTTCAGCATTTGGTACTTACATGGACATTTGACTGCAAATTCTATTAGGAACAGATCAAAATAGCAAACTTAGAGATATTCTGGAAACTCAGAAGCAGTTTCAACTTAGTTTTACACATACAGCACCCACACAGAGAGAGAGAGAGAGAGAGTAAAGACTGCAGCCTATTTCATGCAGATGCACATTAGTCATGTAAAGGCAGACTATAAGCTAAGCAAACAATATGAGAGCAACTCGCAGACCAAGCATATTAGGCAAATACAAGAACATTCTGTAAAATCTGGGACAGTTTCAAATGTGTTTCTTACAATACTACAATGTATTTCGCACAAATTCACATTAGCCATTAATGCCCTACTTTAAACTGAGCACAAGTTATTTCATCAATAACACAGTTAGCCATCCCCCTCCCAAGAAGAAAAAAAACATAAATATTCAGTTTATTTCACACAAATGTACACTATCCAGCCCTTAATACCAGACTTTAAGCTGAGAAAATTAAGACAATAAGTTCCCAAAGCACAGCTAGCCATCCCACCCACCCAAAAAAAATGAAATTTATTTCACAAAAATGCACACCAGCCATCATTTAAAATGATATGAAAAAGACAAAGTTACTGCCACCCCCCAAAAAAATCATAAATATTCAGATTTATTCACACAAATGCATCTTAAGGGTAAAATTTAAACTGACAAAGTGAAAGGGGCATTCATTCACAGCACAGCTGGCCAACCCTCACCCCTAAAAAAGAATAAAAAATATTCCATTTTATTAACACAAATATTCACTTACCAGCCATAATGGCAGAATTTAAGCTAAGTAGGTGAAAGGGTAAGTTACTTTAATCCACAGCCCAGCTAGCTACCCCCCCATCCCCATCAAAACAAAAAGAGGGCAGAAGAGTACAATGAAAAAAACATAAATATCCAATTTGAAAATACTTAAACAAATACACACACACACACACACACACACACACTAGCCAAGCCAAAATCCCACTACCCTGCTCAAAAATAAGAAATAAAATCTGGTTGCATGCACATTAAAAAAATGCTTACATTCAGTCTGGTAGCCCACAGTTGATTCACTTACTGGGATTAATCCAGTTCAGCAGGTACAGTTAAAAAAAAAAACATTTCCACTGCAAAACTCTCTACTGCATTGCACTGCTTTCTGCTGTTAATTTTAAAAATAACAGTGTTTCTCTCTGGTCTTGTCTATAGCTCCTTCTGAGTTTCCTCCAATCCTGTATCACATTTTCACGCATGGACGGATGGACACACAGATGCATATGTGATGATAGCAGGTACTGCCAGCCATGGCAGGAGAAGTAGGGCAGGTGGATGTGTGACATGTGCCAGTGCAGCTAGCTGGAATTTAGTAAAGAATTATATATCATTTGTGTATCAAACTGATTTGTGCATATGCTTGTGTTTAAAAATGTATTTGTAAAGTTGCTTGTGTTAAAATGTATCAACAGTGTGCCCTGCTAGATGGAAAATAAATATACATGCATTATTGCAACTGAATTAAATGTATATGTTTTAACAGAGGATACTAGCAAAGCAGAGGTTAATCACAATCCAGCTGCAACAAACTTTAAAATACATATGACATTAAATTACTTTATGGGTTAAACCATAAAGATGTTATCCCACAGTAATCAAGGGAGCCTGAGATGGAATGCCTGTGCTAGAGAATACACTGTAGCTCCTTTAGGAGGAGTGGAATGGTTTTATGATTATATGACTTCCAGGAGATCTGAGCAAAGCTCTATCTTTGTGTATGCTAACACATATGTGCTAAAATCCTGTCAGCTTGGTGATAGCAAGGGAAACAAAGTCAGATGACCAGATGTGTGTGATGTCATTCTGTAAGCCAAAAATAATATTTAGATATTAGGAGTTTGCTCTCAGCATTCTGCATTTTGTCTTGGATCTGACAACAAGAAGCATTCACGCAAATCATCTTGCCTTGCTCTATTCAGTAAGTAACTTAACTAGGGAACAGTAATTATTTTAGTCAATCAGGAATAGATAGTAAGATTAACTAAATACAATTTTTCTATAACTTTGTGAAACTTTCTATCAGTGTTATTTTTAATATTCCCTGTGACTGAAACTCTGGTGTTTACTGTAAATAGATATTTAGTGTTTTCTTGTTCTTTTATTATTTATTATTAAATATATTTAAACTGTGGTGCAGCAGTTAGCATTGTCGCCTCACAGCAAGAGGTTCTCCCGTTCGATTCTTGGCTGGAGTGCCTTCTATGTGGAGCCTGCATATCCTCCCCATGGTTAAGTGATGTTTAAAAACATGCAGGTAGGTGTGCGCATGAATGGATGTGCCTTCTTTGAAGGTTGGGTGTCGAGCTGGCAACTCAGCACTGCAAAAATCCACTGCCAATTATGAGCAGACTGGAATTCCACTGTGGTGACCCCTAACTAGGAAAAGCTGAAAGACATTACTATTAAATATATTTAAACCTTTCATTGCGGCTGGCCCTTTTAGAGAATATTTAAGCTTTGAGAGCATTTGCATATATTTATTTGGTGATAACTCTGGCCACTCTTAAAAGGATGGCTGTTTGGTCAACATTACCATTTTTATTAATATTAATTTCACTCAGTATAATTGTGTACCCTTATAACAGCCTTAAAGTAGCTAGCAGGGGCATTGGTGGAAGTTATAACTACCTTATATTCTGGGCTGAAGGGGAACAGCAGGTAAATCTGTGCCAGTCTTTCCCAGGTGTGTGTGTGTGTGTGTGTGTGTGTGTGTGTGTGTGTGTGTGTGTGTGTGTGTGTGTGTGTGTGTGTGTGTAAATCAGATCTCAAAGAGTGTGTGTGTGTGTGTGTGTGTGTGTGTGTGTGTGTGTGTGTGTGTGTGTGTGTGTGTGTGTGTGTGTGTGTGTGTGTGTCACTTGGAGCAGGGACACAAAGCACTGCTTTCACAGAGAGGGTGTGGGAGGACTTCCCTTGGAATCCCAGCTAAGGACTCAACTCTATGCTGTGCCAGTGGGGAGTCTTATTGGGGTCTGAAGAGAAAGAGAGCAACCAGCCCTCGGACTGAGTGTGTTCCCTGGGTGCTCCTAAGGGAAATTGTGCTTGATGCAGAGAGGTCTGCATCTGGAAATACTGAGTGTGTCCATTTGTATTCCAAATGAATGTTCCTCTCCAGTGTCAGTGGTAAGGAATCAGGCTCCTTGATTACTGGTCCAGCATGGGGGCATCACAGCATGCATGAGGAAGAAACAAAGAGTTTACTTCAGAGCTGGAATATGGACAAACAGGGTCCTAGGCAAGGTAATGGATGCCCCCCCCCCCACACACACACACATACACAGCATCCTCCCATGCAGCCATTCCAGTTTTCCATTACTTGGATATGTATCCCCATTTACCATAAACACTGTTCAGACCTCTCAGTGTACACACTATTTTCTTTTTTACTTCTACAATGATTACAGATATTTGGATTTAATTTAAAACTTTGATTTCAAATGTTATTGCACAAACACTGACCAACATTTGCTAAACAAAACAATACAGTCTCACAATGAAAATATACTTAGCATTAATAGCAAACTTCTCTGACCTTGAAACTCACATTCATTGAAACGTCATTGAACAATCTGGCCACTGGTGGATAAAGTTTACCTTTGGGCTGTTTTCAAACCATAGGCTCCTTGCACACATTTTTTGGACCATGCATACATGCATGTGTTCTTTGATTCACTTTTCTGATTGTATTAACTCATTTCCTCCAGTACAGCTCTTTTGAGTGTGTGCCTTTAGCTCCCAATGGGTGTGGCTTGAGCCTTTAAAAAAATGAAGTTATCACCTTACAGTTCTAACAAATACTCATTGACAGAGGTCAAATATCAATACAATTGTGTTTGCCATCATGTATGTTTCAAGATGAAATATTCTGATACCTTGTATGTAGCATGGTTTTGGAATTATTAATGGAAATATGAGTAAGCAATATTTGACGCTTACAAGCGCAGTAGGAGGTAACTGCAGAAAGCTCTCTAGGCACACTTGGCTGTCATGAGTTTTAAAGTATATTTCTTGCATAGTACAGCACCACTTGTTAGAGTGTGTTTTAAACTTGTAGTTTCAAACAATGAAACAAAACTGCCCATTTCAGAACATTTCAGCCATAAAAGGCCACTCAGACTTCCTTCATTCAATTCACCAGTATCAGTCAATGTGCACAATCTCTGCAGAAGTAAAAATCACCTGAATAGTTCCACATTAATGAGATCTGTAACTAATGAAGAGGATGCTGCGGGCAAACAACTTTATAGTTCAGTGACTGCTGCCCTTAAATAATGAATTGCCTATGTTACATTAATAAAAATAGTAAGCTGGTAATATTGTAATAGAGACTGTATGTCAAACTGACAACAGGTTCATAGTTACTAAACATCTCATCTGAAGGAAGACACACTCAAGACTGAAGCACCCCTGCCTCCCTCCTGCTAACATAGGACACAACATTAGCAATCCATCTATGTGCTGGGGAGTAGAACCCAGAGCCTTCTGCATTAAAAGCATGCATGCTACCTGTTGTACTATGTCCATTTGCACATTGAAAACAGACATAGCAGGAGCAACAGTAAACTTTTCTTCCCTTGAAGCTCACAATTCCATGAAAATGCACATAAGTTCACAATTCCTTGAAAATATACCATTCACAATTCCTTAAAAATACAATGAAGTTCTTAATTCCTTACAAATGCACCAAAGGTCACAATTCCTTTAAAATGTACCGAAACTTACAATTCCTTGAAAATGCAATGAAACTCAGTTCCTAGAAATTACGCCAAAACTTGCTTTTCTACTAATTTGGTAGTTGGTGTAGAGGATTCAGGCTCATTTCCTGTAACCAAGGTACATGCTTTGAGCCTGAGGAAATTAACTAACCTGCCATCCGTAACTAGGGTATTTCACATACACACACACATACTTTCACAGAGACAGCAGTAGCCACTGTGTTTCCAGGCAGTGGCCAACAAGAATGTCTTGTATTTAACTTCCATGCCTGGAACACGGACAAGAAGGAGTAAGCAACAAGGTGCATGCTCGTGCATTGATGCATGCAGGGACATACAGATGCAGAGAGCATTCTTAAAGAATGCCCTTAAAGGATCCGTCTTTGATTTACTTTAAGTTTTTCACCTTTTAAATTCAAAAAGTTTTTAAAAGGCAAAAAGAAGGGTGTACCCCCTTACTGTTTGCATTCAGGGAGAACAGCACCCTCCTCCCCTGCATTAGTATGCCCCTGCCCTGCCTTCATCTATGTCATCTCCACTCTCACTTCACATTTTAAATCACCATCGCATCATTGGAAGCAAGACATTGTTTATTGTGCTACCCTAGCATTTGAAACTGCATCCTAAAGCACAGTAAAGCCTTTAGCCTTTGCAGGTGTTTAATGGTAATCTTAAGATGTTCCTTTGCATTAGCCTAAGAATATATATATATATATATATATATATATATATATATATATATATATATATATATATATATAGACTTCGACAAACACTTACTTGTACGAACTCTTGGATCAATGGAATTTTACTCCGGGAAAGTAACCACTTGGCCACCACGACTAAATAACCAAACCAAAGCAAAGCCTCCACACCCCCCCAAGTAAATATGCCAACTCCTAGATCACACTACAGTGGGGAAAAGGGCAAAGTTCACCATGGTGGGCAAGTGGTTACTTTCCCAGAGTAAAATTCCAGTGATTCGACAGTTTGTGCAAGTAAGTGTTTGTTGAAGTCATCCTGACTTTTAGAAGTTTGGTGAAGTGGGTTTTCGATAAGAACAGATAGACCCATAAATATATATACACACATGTGTTTGTGTGGGTGTGTGTGTGTGTGTGTGTGTGTGTGTGTGTGTGTGTGTGTGTGTGTGTGTGTGTGTGTGCAGAATGTCGGTGCACTTTTCCCAGCATTTGTGTTCAAAACACAAATTTTCCAAAACACTGGTTGCTGGTTGTATGAAATCATGGTACAGCCGGGAGTAGGATTTTTCCTTTTCCTGCTATAGTGCGAGCTTGAAGTTAATATATGTAAGTAGTGGGGGGGTTGCTATGGGTTTCAATGTTTTAAGTTTGTGATTTTAACATTTGGGATCTGTGTTTTTAATAGGCGAATCATATACTATAAATATATATATATATATATATATATATATATATATATATATATATTCACACACACACACACACACACACACACACACACACATACATATACACACGCATATAGATATATATATATATATATATATATATATATATATATATATATATATATAAATTTGTGTGCTTCTGTTTTTATATAGATAGATTTCTCCAAACTTCTTCTTCTCCTTGCAGCTGCTTATCCAAACTAAAGGGTAAAAAGATCACACAGGCAAACCTTTCAGTAAAAAGTTTGACACAGGCAGACAGTAATGCCCAAACTAACATACCCCCCCCCCACATAACCTCTGTATAGGGACATAGCTATTTTGGGTTGGGTTGCATGCCTTGGCTTATAAAGGCCCTTGTGGTCTTTAACCAAGTAAACTTATGAACCTAAGGCCCAGCCAAGCTACCTTCTAAATGCCCATGACTTTTACAAGGTCAGAAAAATGCTGAAAATGGCATGCCTACAGCTAGTGGGGTTTGACTTTATTGACCTGGATGTACCCATAAAGACTTAAAAAGTGAAAGTCCTGGGTATTCAGTAGCCATATCGCTAAACACTAATATGTCCTTAAGAAGTCATTTGCATTTATCTCATGGGAGTTCACTACAGGAGGTTTAAGGTATTACACAGTGAAGATTCTAGCTTGGCTAGGTCTTTTTCGCAGTTTTTACTAAATGGTTTGTATGTGTGATTTTTTTTACCATTTGGTTTAGATGTTATTTGGAATATTTTGTAGGTACTCTAATTTTTATGGACAAAAGCTTGATTTTTATTTCTAAATAATAACCAAACAATCCTCTTATGCTTTACTGATAAGATCAGAAAAAGGCTGAAACGTGGTTTATCTAGAGCTAGTAGGTTTTGGCTTTATTGGACTGAATTTACCCATAAAAACTTACAAAGTAAAAGTATGAACATTCAGAAGTCATGTAACTGAAACAATTGCTGATTTCATATAATAGGAAAACTGTATTGCTTCCCTCTGATTGCAGTTATATTCAGGCATTGCAGGCCCTTGCATACATTGTCACATATGCCATGGCACTGGTGGCATCTTCCTGTGCCTGGATCACTTGACTTGCACATCTGCTGATTTATGGCCATTGAGGCAACTATTATGGGGAGACATGGCACTAATGTCCAGCAGCACCCCTCTCCAGCATGGTCTGTGCTGATGTCATTGTCTTTCATGTGTCCATGAGCAGCAGCCAGTGGTACATCCCATTTTTGGGCTGCCAGGCATGTCATCTTCTTTATACTCTGTGGAGAGGAAGAGTGTGTTCCAAAGGTGATATGCAGTTCAGTGAATATACATGAGAAATTACCCTCCACTATAACTGTTATTGAAGGTGAGACTGTGCAACTGGACTCTGCCTGCATGAGACTGCCATCACTGGTAATGCCTGATGCACAGTGTAGGTAGTCAGTGCATTGTGCACCACAGCCTTTGTGTAGCATTGCATGCATTAGGTTCCAATGTTGCACTGACATCTCTGTCAACTCCTTGACAGTTGCATCTTTGAAAGCAGTCAGATAAACACTTGAATGTACCATTGATGATTTATGACAATCCTTCACCCAGCACTGCAGGAAACAGATCATACAAAAAATGGAAATAAACACACCTTGAAGAGTCTGCTGCACTGGCATGCTTTTAGGGGAGATATAGTGGTGTTTACGTGTTCTTCTAGTTTTGCTCAGCTTTACATACATGACTGGTTGTAGTTTAGCTTTGATATAACTTCAGCAGTGCCTCTAGTTTTGCTGTGCACTAGTGTTTATAAATTTTCTTAATATAACATTAGCAGTGCTTCTAATTTTGCTTTGCTTTAGCATCACTAGTACTTATAGGTATGACTTGCCTTTACTTTGCCAGTGTTCCTAGGTTTGTTTTGCTTTCTGTATCATTCACCATGTACATGCAATAGTATTGGCCTTCTTTTGTAAGTTATTCATGAGTTTGGGTATAGGCCTGTGCAGTGGTACATTACCTGTTGACATTGTCAAAAGCCTTGAACCTCTATAATGCTTTCCAGATATTCCATACTGGCCTTGGTAGCCTCCCATGTTACATTGTTTGACTGCTCCTTCCACATCCCATGCCTGTGACATTTATGCCTTGCATACCATAGGCAGGCAAATGTTTACTTGTCATGTAGCGATGCAACTGATATGATGTTTATCAGGGAGCAATATTATGACAGTAATTGTTGTCATCTGAGTATTCTTGTTGGTATTTGGTGTTGTGCCATATGTAGTTTGGTACACTCTGTGAGACACATCCCAGCACTGACCACACACTATATACTCCTGCCCACAGCCATCTTAAGGGTGGGCTGTTCAATAGTACTGATTGGCTATTCCTGTCTAGACTTGCTATTCATTGCACTTGCCCTGGCTGATACTCAGACACTGTGACATTGTGCTATGTACCAGTGACAAGGTACATCTCATCATGTCCCACACTGCTGTAGTCCATATTTGTCTGTCACAGTTGTGTCCTGGGCCAGTATATTACTTGTGTGTTACAACTGCATAGTTTAATGCATTCCTCCCCTTCGAGGGCCTATAGTGCAAAGCAGTGTAGCACAACCTAGTGATCATTGCTTTTGATTTGTTTTGTTTTTTATTTTTTCTTTTTATCATTGTCATCTTTTTAAAATGCATTTATTGTACTTTCTTGTTTTTCCCCTCTATTTCTGCTCATGTTTTCTGCAGTGTAGCCATGGAGATGGATATGGTTTGTCAGTGTCCCCCATGCTCTGTAATTGCCAAATCATCATCTGCAAATTTCAACCTGAAGAGTTCACTTTTGGTCTCTGGTGCTGCTTCTGTAGTAGGTGGTGTAGGTTCCCATATTGAATATCATCAGGGGTCCCATTGGGTGGGTGTTGGAGGGTCTAGTGGCAGCTGCGATTGACTGGTGGCTGGACATACAGATTGGTAACCTGGACTGCATCCCCATACAACTTGTAAAGTCTCAGAGCTATCTGCACCCAGTCATCAGGTCACGAGTTGCTTGGCCCAGCCATGAGAGTGAAGAGAGAAGTTACAAAGTTCTGGTTGGGCATACCATTTTACAGTGTGTCAGGTGGCCCTCATGCCAACCTATCCCCTCCTTCATGGTGTTCCACTCCTTTGTGTGTCACTTGCCTTTCTACTTTGTTGTCTAGTCCTTTCCATCACTAGGTGCCTTCAGTCTGTCTACATCTCTCCTTTGCTGTCCCTTATAGGTCAGCACCTCCCCTGTCTGTCTATGTCAGTTCATGTCTTTTGTCTGCCCTTACTGCCATATCTATACCTACCCACATCTTCCCTATGCTGCCTTCTCTTTTAAACCCCTCTTAAAAAACTGAAAAAAGAAAGAGAAGGACACCTGTTCTGAAAGAAAGCACCTTCCCTCACCAGCCTACACTATTCTTTCCTTTCCCTGATCCTACTGTATTTTACTCTGCTTGCTCTTCCCCCTTTCTTATTTTCCCATTCACCCATTTCTTCACATTTATATTATAAAAGTGTTAGGGATTTTGCTGTGTAATCCATGTCTGGGCTCTCAGCTGTGCCTGTGTGGCAAAGGAGTGACACAATGTATGTGTGTTCAGATGCACAATGTAGTAGGTATGCAACCTGCACATTACTGGGCTGTTACACAGTCTATGTGTTAGCATCACATATGCTATTTATACCAGTGATGAGCCTCCTTATGCATCTCTGGGTTCACCATGTCCATGCTAAGTTGCAGTTAATGCATAAGTGGGTCGCATCAGGATCCATTGTGTTGCTTTGGCAGTTCCTTCACCACCACTTTTTCTGAATACCAGCCTAAGAGTTATGTTTCTTATCTGTTTTTACTAGTCTTATAGGTTCATAGTTAAACATTAGACTATCTGCCCTTGTGGACCCATTTTTAAAAGGTGAGAATCAAACCCTCTACCTTGTGTCTGTGAAGTAACCACCTAAACCATTATACCAAACCCCAGCACTGACATGTTCCCATGCACTGGAATTACAACCATGGATTACAAGACATCATCCATTGGAATAATGCAAAAATAGTATAGATTAATTATATACCAGACCATCAGTTAGTATGCATTGTTTAACAATAACATATTTCTAGAAACCACTTGCTAACAAAATTGAGCTATACAATGCATTTCCTTTTTTTCTCAACAAAAGGAGCAGATTAAATTAGGCAGGAAGTTCATGATGCATGATTGCACAATGAGCAGAAAAAATATACTACCCACTAGCTATGGTGAACCCTACCAGTAATCCTATACAAGGTGTTCTGTATGAAGCCATTGTAAGCTTAGTCATTATTCTACAGGCAGATTTCTTTACTCTAAATGCTGCTCCTTGCCAATAATAAAATTCTCAAATGATTCATAGAAGGAATCTAAGAAAGATGAGTCAGACAAATGGTAGTGTCTGTGTTTTATAAATACCCTATAGCTTTAAAGTCCATACCTTGATTTTGGCCTCCATTTGCTACATGGGTATAGTCTATATGTCCTCCCTTGACTAACTATAGTTGTTCAATTGGGTAATGTGGCTTCCTCTTAGCTCTCACAGAAAATGGATTTTCTAACTTTCCCCTATATTTGTATTATGAACCATTTCTCTCTATATACTCTGGAAAGGGGCATTTATCGCATCAGGATTTACCTTGTTAACAAAATAATAAGTAAATAAACCTAGTTTTATGCCAATTGTAAGAAAGCTACTGCTCACCTTAACAATGCATGATAACCTGACTCTAACCCTACCCCCGCCCTAACACTAACTGTGCACCTTACCTTAAAATAAAAATGGTCAGTAACACTACAACTAATCAGACAGATATGAGCTGAAATCTGGTAGGGTTATGCTTAGTACATATGGAAATGAAATGTATTTAATTTGTTTCCTTCTTTCATGTACTGGGTGTCGAGTAGGTGTGTTGTCAATATTACACACACATATATAAATATATCTATGTGTGTGTGTGTGTGTGTGTGTGTGTGTGTGTGTGTGTGTGTGTGTGTGTGTGTGTGTGTGTCTGTATGTATATATGTATGTATATATATATGTATATATATATATATATATATATATATATATATATATATATATGTGTGTGTGTGTGTGTGTGTGTATATATATATATATATATATATATATATATATATATATATATATATAAAAACACACACACACACACACACACACGTGGCCTGCCAGTCTTAGGGAAATAAAATGCATACTTTTGTTTTTAGTGCTTCAGCACAACTCTTCTGTGCATCCTCCTTCTTTTAACATGCTATCACTTTACATTTTTTAAGAATCATCAGCACTACTACAGTTTTGGTTTAAAATGAAAGAATGACTTTATGTGAGACATCTTTATAATTTCAAATTATTTACACGTTTACAGAATTTGGGTAAGGAAGGGGGGCGTGGGCAAGGATGAACACAGGATAGCAGCAGATTTCTTCAGCTCCACCAATTTCATTACATTGACAGGAATTAATTACTTAAAAAATTAATTCTTGAAGTAATTTTCTTTCTAAATATGTTTGTTTTATATAGTTCTTGAACTATATCTAAAAAAGAAAGGAAATCTTAATAGTATTCCTGTCAGAAATTACTTTGGAAATTTTCCTGTCAGTTTATCAGTCTGAAATGAGTTCCAGTAAGACAAATTCTCAAGACTCCAGCATCAAGAAAGAACTTCAGTCTCTGATAATTATAGTCCAGCAACTTACTGTTAAGATGGATAAAATGGATACTAAAATAGACACTTTCATAGAAAAAACTACAAAACAAATAGACTTGTTACATATGGACCTGCAACAACAGAAGATCCAGATGACAGGCATAGAAGAAGCTGTGAATGACATGGAAAATAAAATACAAGAAGAGGAAATCAACATTGAGTTTCTGCTGAAACAAAATACACATTTACAAACAAAGCTGGATGACCTGGAAAATAGATCTAGGCAATAACATTAGGATTTTTGGACTGCCAGAAAATATTGAAGGTAACAATATTACTTCTTTTTAACAACATGGCTCCCTAAAACTTTAGATTTACCAGAAGCATTCTCTTTTGGTATCGAAGAGCACATAGATCTATAGCTAATACTAACTCTAACAAAAACTATCCTAGATCAGTTATAGTTAGATTTCTATCATCTTTTGATAAAGAGATGGTTCTTAAATCTGCTTGGGCTAAAGCTCCTGTTAAGTTTAATGAGACAACTGTGCGTTTTGACAATGACTATTCTTCCATGGTAATTGCTAAAAGAAAAGTTTTTCTGCCACTAATAAGGAGCTTAAAAAGCACAGTTTAAAACATACCTTCTGTTTCCTGCCAAGCTTAAAATCTTCCTTCCTGATGGTCCTAAGGTCTTGATGATTTAGACTCTGCTTTACTGTTTGTCAAAGAAAAAAGGATTTTGGATAAAATAGAAGAAATGGAATGGGCTAGTTCTTCATTAAAGAGATTGGCAACTGAAGCTTCCTGGAAGACTTCAGAGAAGAAGAAGAGACTAAAAACAAATGATTTGTTATATGTTTTTTCTCTCATCATTTTAGTTCATTATTAATCTTTTGAATATAGTTCCTGCATTTCCAGAAAGCCACAAATATTTTGGAAAAGATTTAATCAAAGTTATTCTCTATGTGCAAAGAAATGTTTTGTTTCATAACCAGTCAAAATGCCTGAGGATTTAATGGCAGGCTGTGACTCGATTTGTTTTCTTTCTGAAAAAGTAAGGTTAGTAATTTGATACGTTTTTATCTTTATCTTTTTTCTTCTTCTTTATTATTTTCTTTGTTCAAACAATGACATTCTATTTAGATTATGTAGTGGGTAAAGGGTGGGGAGGGCAGGAGAGAACAGTAATGAAAATATCATTAATAGAATAATAACATATTTATTTCTTGTAAAAGTTTATAAGTTCTTCAAATGCTATTTCTAATTATACTTTCTTGATTATACTGCTTATGCTTGTTTGTAAATAATCTGTCATGCTTTAACTAATAATAATCAGAACTAAATAAGAGTAAATAATATGTTTTATTTTTAACTCTATTAATATAAACAGTAAGTAACATTCCATTGTATATACTTCTTACAGCTTTCTCTTACATTTTTTATTTCTGCCTCACTCCCTTTTATTTTCTACTCTCTTTTCTTTTCTTTATTAATATATAGAAATGCTTTTCACTGTGTGGGCACAGTGAATAATAGGATTTGTATGAAAATTGAGTTGGGAGAAGAATGCTGAGTTTTATTGCTTGTTGGTAATTTTGAGTTTAATTTCACTTGCATAGAGGCTGTGATGATCTGTGGAATACATTGTGGAGGTTCTGTCATGTTTAGATGCATTTACACTGCTAAATGAATGTTTGTCACTAGTTTTTAATAAGTTTCCCCAAAATGTTAAGAGAGACAATCTGGGATGTGGGCTGTCTTATGCACAATGTCCTTGAGTTACCTCAGAATCTTCAAATCACAGAATTCTCACAGAGAAACTGAAAGCAGTTAGTATAAACATTGACAAGGTTATCACACTGACACACCACAGATTCAGGAAAAATACTCTGTTCATAAAATATGTCAGTTATAATGAGTTTAAATGATGTAGTTTCTTGTAGTAAGTAAATGTCTTATTTTAGAAGGCATAAAAATGAAACATTTATTTAAATGTTTTGAAAATCTACTTAACAGCAGCATAATAATCTGTGTTAAAATTTGTGTTCCAAACATATACTTTACTATAACTCATTTAATTCATCTGATTGACAAACATAAATAATCTTATAACTCTATTCTGGAAGAAATGTCATGTGATATATTTTAAAGCAGTAGGTTAACATGATTGTAAAATCTGGTTACCAATATGTGTTTGCTGTGCATTGTTTTGTATAAAGCAGACAGATTTATTCTGGGGACAGCAAGTGGGATGGTGCTCTGCAGGGACACAACTCAGTGAGATCAGATATATATATATATATATATATATATATATATATATATATA